>NC_091319.1:942192-967192 GCF_038502225.1 Cherax quadricarinatus
TATTGTTTAGACAACTCTCACCCTCACTGTGTAAAGCAGATGAACTGATGTATGCTATTGGCTATGATCGCCTCTTAGCTCCTTTAGTTTACGATGGGTATTAACCTCGGTCTAAAAAGGGAATTTGAAATATAATGCAAAGATGATAAATTAGACACATGTGCGACACTTCGGTATCTTTATTGAGGAAACGTTTCTCCACACAGTGGCTTCATCAGTCCTATACAAAGATGAATGATGAACAGGAGTTTGATATAATCAGTCCCTCAGCCTGGAGTCGATCAGTCTTGAAAAGATTGATGGACTGATTACATCGACTCCAGACTGAGGGACTGATTACGTCAAACTCCTTCTGTTCCTCACTATTCATCTTTGTATGGACTGATAAAGTTACTGTGTGGCGAAACGTTTTCTCAATAAAGATACCCAAGTGTTGGGCATGTGTCTAATTTATCAACTTGTCGGTTCTCTGAACTATATGTCTGCATAATGCAAAGATGTACGTGTTTCTGGAAGACATTTCTCAGGTTACGACAGTGTCAGTATTGATAAAAAATTCATTGCCGAAAACGGATTATTGGAAATAATTTATTAACGCATTGCTAGGCCCCGAAAAATATAATTGGTGATTTTTTTTATTATTTATTACATGAATAATGATATAATTTGAGCAAATAAAGTTAACCTTGAATAGAGAGGAAAAAGAATTTAGTCTGGCTGACCACTATCTGTGTGTTGCCCGGACCAGTGGACCAGCAGTGCTGTCCCGAGGCGTGGGTGTGGCGCGCCTGGTGGTGGAGTGGGCGTCGCAGGCTGACACTGGCGTGTACCTCTGCCACGCCTCCAGCACCGTCTCCACGCCACCTGCCGTCTCCACCACACTCATTGTGCAACGTGAGTCCAACACAATATTTTTCCTGTTTTTCACTATAATAAATTGCAATGTAAGTTGATGAGTTAGGTTGATGAGTCAAATTGATGGGTCAAGTTGATGGGTTTGATCCAGGGACGGGGATAGGGATAGCTCCAATTCCTTAAATCAAAAGCCCCTCAACATCAAGGCACTGGCCTTTTTTCCCCTTCCTTATTATTGTTATTATTATTATTATTATTATTATTATTATTATTATTATTATTATTATTATTATTATTATTATTATTATTATTAACATTACCGGGTAATACTGTCATGGGGAAGCGCTAAATCCCTATGGGGCATTCAACCCTATGAAAATGAGATTTGACCCGAGAAAGAAAAAAAATAGCTCCACTTCCTTGGATCAAGAGCACCTCCACGAGCATGAAAGGAACTGGACGAGGTTTCGATCCCTCCTGGAGCATTGTGATGCCCTGCCCTCTACGGGTTTAGCGCTCATTCATGATTAACAATAATGATGAATATTATTGTTATTATCATTATTATTATTATTGTTGTTGTTGTTGTTGTTGTTGTTGTTGTTGTGTGTCAATAATAAGAAACTAGAAAAGCATAAAGGACATCTTTAGAGAACGTTTCGCTCATTATATGTGCATAGAGAAGGAGGGGAAGAAGAAGAGTAAGACAGAGATAACAAAGGAGGAGGAGGAGGAGAACTACAGCAGCAGCCAGAGAAAAAGGAAGAAATAAGAAGGAAAAAAGAAATAAGGAAAAAAAGAAGAAATAAGGGGAAAGGAAGAATAAAAGAAAACAGAAATAAAGAAAGAAAGAAGGAAAAAAAAGAAATAAGTAAAAAAAAAAGAAGAATTAGAAAAAAAAGGAAAGGAAAAGAAGAAATAAGAAAAAGAAGAAATAAGAAGGAAAACAAGAGGACAAAGAAGCAAGTGGATGACTGCCACTCCCACTCTGGAGTACATCCCAACCATACTCCATATCTTTTTTTTTCCATCACTATCAAAATGTATACCCACCCCCCAAAAAAAAATATTAAAAGATCCAATAGCTTCATAACCAACAATCCATCCAAAAGTCCAACAAATCTATCCTCACGTCCAACAAGTACAACAAATTCACCAGTACAGTTCAATTAGCCATCAGGAAGTCGGCGACACTTCACGTTACAAGTCAATTAAAGTTTTATGCACTTGAGCTCAACTTTTCTCCACAAGACTTATTTCTCCAAGAACCTTTTGTCATTTATAATTAAAAATATGCGGAGATAATGTGTGTGTGTGTGTGTGTGTGTGTGTGTGTGTGTGTGTGTGTATATATATATATATATATATATATATATATATATATATATATATATATATATATATATATATATATATATATGTATATGTATATATATATACTGTATATATATAGTGCATGTCCTCATGGGGAAAAGCTAAATTTGTAGGGTTCGTACAGCTGGTTTGACCCGAGGAATGTGAGAGTAACAGTGTGGTAGGATCAAGAGCCCCCAACCCCAGCATCAAGGCAGTGAGTGGTCTTGATGGATCCATCTTTCAAGTGAGGCGTGAGTCTGACCAGCAACAGCACAGTCTTGACACACTAATAACTCTCATTACTATCTTTGTTCTTACATAATTATGTGAGAACGTTACAAGGGCGATACAACACATTGTGTGTTGTATCGCCCTTAATGGTTTACAGTATTTTTAATAATAGTAAGAATAAGAAGGATCCTTGTTGGTATACATAGCCTTGTCATAGACGTTTGTTTACCATGTGTTATGCTACATACCAGTGTGTCCTGGGAAGTAAAAATATGTATTATACCATTGTCATTGTTCAAGCATCATAATTTTGTATTTGTTTACACCCTGACAGAGGCGCCTTGGTGGCCCAACACGGGGCCAGACGAGGTTGTGGGCGGGTCGTGGGCGGTGATGGGCGGCAGTGGGCGGCTGGAGTGCAGCGTGCGGGCGGCTCCACAGCCCACTTTCCACTGGGCTACCCAGGATGGACGGGAGATACAAACAGGCACCAAGTACACGCTGGAAGATGCCCAGGTAATGTGCACTGCTGCACCAATAATAATAATAATAATAATAATAATAATAATAATAATAATAATAATAATAATATACAAATTATGATTTCAAAATTTTGGAAACGTGAGAACTTGTGTAAATGTATTATATGGACTGAAATGCTGCTCAGTGGTGACGGTGGTGGTGGTGGTGGCGGCGGAGATGGAGATAGTGGTGATTGTGGTTGGAATGGTGGTAGTGGCCTGAGGTCCGAGTAAGAAGGAATCAATAACCAGCCGTGACGTGTGGTGGTCCTGAAGGGAAAATATTGTATCAATTTACCGACCTGACAGAACTACACCGTCCAAGATCCTCCTGCAGCTGATTCTGCCTATATTCTTTTTTCCCGCGGTGATATATCTGGTGCGAGGCGAGGTCTGCACAGGTGTCTGCTGGATGCGGGCTGAAGCAGCGATACCCACCTTCATGGAGGTTCAGACGTGATCTGATTACCTCTTCCTCAGTGGGACGGCCGCTCAGATAATGACAAAAGAATTCTTTCTCTTGATTATTAACCTCAAAGTGTCAATAACCCGCTGGATTCGATCCCAGATACTTTCGGTTGTGAGCTGAGCGTGCTACCAGTGAGTTTAAGTCAAAAAATGAAGAGAGTCCAGGTGTGTGTGTGTGTAGATACGAGACACTGGTGATCACTGCTCACCTACGCAGCGACTCACCTTCACAATGACTTACTAACGTCAACGTTTATTTACTATATATTTACATTATTAACGAAAGCAGTAGGTGTTTGTGCCGCTTTGTAACATATGTTGCAAAGTTCTTTTTGACTTTACACCAATTTAATACTTATTATTAACCTATTTTATTACCCCATGCTTGGGTAAATTTATCACCAATTAACAGTATGAATATAAATTACGTTTTTCATTTTTATTTATATGAGGAATATAAATTTTTATATATTTAAAAATGGCTCTCTTCAATTTTATTTTATGATTTTTAAAATATCGGAAGACTAGCCTGTAGGGAAGAGGGGTGGGGAGTTATTGCCCAACTTACAACTGATCTATACAGTTAATGGTGAGGTCTATTTTCCTAAGACAGTGTTAATTATAGCTACGCTTGTCAGTGACATGGCCATAAATTTTAAAGGGGTGGACCGGTAAGCCAACGGAAGGCCTCGGTCAGATGACCAAAAGCTCCAGCTGTGGGTCATCATTATGACTAAGACCCGCGTCAAGAAACACTTGTTCTGTTTCCTGACAAAAACCTTACCAACCAACCAACTTGTCAGTGATACATGGGTGCAGTACACAGTGCTGTTGCATGATACAGTTAAATACAGTCACACAGCACTTACACCCAGAAGTGTACATCTCTCAGTGCGAATATGATAATGGTATACGATACCATGAATTACAATACTAGGAATAACACCATGAATTGCAACACCATGAATAACAATGCCATGATTTAGAATACCATGAATAACAAGATCAGTATACATTTGTATTCAAGTGTCATAAGCAGTGATTGGTGAACACTGAGAGACCACTTTGATGAACACTGAGAGACCACTTTGATGAACACTGAGAGACCACTTTGATGAACACTGAGAGACCACTTTGATGAACACTGAGAGACCACTTTGATGAACACTCAGAGACCACTTTGCACTGAAAACTGAAACTCCAGTAAAGAAAAGTCTATACATTTCGGGTTTAAGAGACCCAAGCCACTGAAGAGGGTCTCTAACTGAGGCTGAAATGCATAGATCCTTTTCACTTATGTCTTTTTTTTTCATTCATAGGTTTTTTCCCCCTAATTTTCACAAATAGTTAAATATAAACACCCTCACAAAACCTGGATAGATCATTTATAAGTTTTTTGGCGTAAATGTTATATGGAGTAAGTTTGGCTCGTGTTTGGGGTGTCATATACATAAAAAAATGAACTAATGTTATTTCGTTGCTGTATTTCCAGATGTATATTTTCTGTGGAAGTTTACTGCATATATTTTTACTATAGATTATGGCCGATCCCCAAATTTATGGCACGATGAAGGGGAGCCCTTGGAGATACCTTCATGATTTTTTTTAAATCTTTGACCATGCTAATACTACGCCAGTCTGTCTCTCTCTCTCTCTCTCTCTCTCTCTCTCTCTCTCTCTCTCTCTCTCTCTCTCTCTCTCTCTCTCTCTCTCTCTCTCTCTTTCTCTCTCTCTCTCAACAGAAGGTTTGACAAGGTTAGGTTAAGGATCCCTAACTTTATTGACAAGCTATTTCAGGTTAAAGATTCTTAACTTTATTGGCAAGCTAAGAGCTGTTACCTACATCAGCTCATTTGAAAGCATTTTTATTGTTATGAGACATACAAATAGGGAATAGGATGAAGTTGGAGCCATATGTGGGCCGGCATTTTCATCTGATCAACTGACTTTATCTCGTTGACATCATTATACTGTACGAATGTGTTCCATACTCGTCATCCTGGGGATAAATGATCTCAGATGAAGTGATGTTCTGGAGAAGGGTACAGCCAGAGTGAAGTTGCTGCTTTCTGCCCGTCTTGTGGTATACAAGTTTGCTTCACGCTGTCCTCGAAGTGGATCCAAGTGTGGTACTTTGGCAATATTGGCCTTGTAAATAACAGTAAGGCCACCCACATCCCTCCTGTGTTGAAGGCTCTGCTGAAATGACAGATCTATCCAGGATTGGTCCAGGCGAGAGATGAGACGTCTTGCTCTGTTCTCTACTCTGTCAAGCAGTCGCAGATGAGCGGGGGCCAGGCAAACCAAGATAGTGGAGCATACTCCTCTCTCTCTCTCTCTCTCTCTCTCTCTCTCTCTCTCTCTCTCTCAGCAGACTGGGAATGACGACGCAGCGGCGAGGGTCTCCTCACAAGGGGATGCCAACCTTCACTGGTCCACACATTATTTCTCTCACTTGACCATTAATCTCCTTTCTCTCTTCCACCTCCTCCTCCTCCTCCTCCTCCTCCTCCTCCTCCTCCTCCTCCTTCTTCTTCTTCTTCTTCTTCTTCTCCTCCTCCTCCTCCTTCCCCCCTCCCTACAGCTGTCCGACGGAGTAGTGGAGTGGAGGTCTGTGATGGAGGTACACGGAGTCACACCTCGGGATTACACACACTACACCTGCACAGCCTCCAACACCTTGGGCAAGCACTCCTCCAGGCTGGTGTTGACCCCACCTGTGCCACCTGCTACACCACTCCACCTCACAGTAAGTAGAGCTACCTCTCTCTCTCTCTCTCTCTCTCTCTCTCAAACCATCAAGAAAATTTTATACATTCTGATCTGACGATTATTAACCAGAAATTCGCAAAAATGTTATATTGGCTGGTATAATTTTAGTTATTTTTTAGTCTCCATATTTCAAAATATTCTAAAAATCTGAAAAAAGGATGGGGCACTAAATAATAATAATAATTATAATAATAATAATAATAATAATTAATAATAATAATAATGAGAGGTAATTACGTTTGATACAAGGTAAAGTGGACAGTTTCATTGAGGTTGGACGCACTGAAGACTATTGATGGGCGATTACGATTTTATCTCGTGACCTCTAACGGTAATGAAGTCATGTTGTATTTTATGCGAAGCGCTAAACCTGTGAGGGGGGTCATTCGACGCAGGGAATGGTGATGGAGGCTCGATCCTCCGTCCACTAATCGTCAGTCAGACAAGCTGAAGGGTTGAGTCACACTTCTTGACGCTGATGTTTGACTTCTTAATTATTATTATAATCACTGGGAACCACTAAGAATGCATGGGTCATGCAGCACCTGAGTACACCTGAGGACACTTGAGTACACCCAAGGACACTTGAGTACACCCGAGGACACTTAAGTACACCTGAGGACACTTGAGTACACCTGAGGAACAGGAGATGATGAAGTTTGAACCGAGAATGGGAAGGTATCTCCAGTTACTCAAAATTTACTAGCATCAAGAGTTTTCTCTTTTAGGAGAGACTCTTGTTCTGTATCACATTCAGTAGTCTGTGGTCCATCATCCTTGACCTCTCATTCTTCCACAGGTTGGGAACGTGTCCTCTGACGAGGTGTGGCTGGCCTGGACCCCCAACTTGTCCAAGAGTCAGCCTTCTGGCTACATCGTCAGGTACTGGAGAAGCGCTGACACTGACTACCAGGTGGGGGTCATGCCGAGTATACTGATTTTTTTTTACTGGAGAAGTGCTAAACCCAAAAGTATCAGATTAATTGATCATGAAACTCTTCTGGGTCGTACGGAGCAATGTTAGGTTAGGTTAGGTTAGGTTAGGTTAGGTATAGTTTGTCAGTAAACAGAAAAAGTGTTTCCTGACGTGGGTCTAGTCATATGATGACCCGCAGTTGGAGCTTTCGGTCATCTGGCCGATTCCTTCCTCCGGCTTACCGGTCAACCCCTTTAAAAATTATGGTTATATTTATAACCACTAGATATTCTGAGCAATGTCAGAGGGAGCCGTCCAGGTAGAGATTAGTGGGGTTGAAGGTCAGTGAGGTTGAAGGTTAGTGAGGTTGAAAGTCAGTGAGGTTGAAGGTCAGTGAGGGGGGGGGGGCAAAATTAGCATTATAGTTTGTGTAATAATGCTTAAATAACCCGCACAAAGGAGAATAAAACTTATGACTACGTTTCGGTCAGCTTGCACCATTAACTAGTCACACAGCCTCGAATGGGAGTCAGTAATGGTCCAAGTCGGACAGAAACGGTTATTTATGTATTGTTCACGAATCCTTGCTGGAAGTCCAAGCCCCTCGCACACAAAACCTCCTTTACCCACTGTTTGGTTGGTCCACGCCAAACTTGTGGTTAAGCAGAAGAACAAATGAGATACAAATAATGGTTGAAAACCTTTAAGTAAATGAGCGTCAAGAGATAATGTTATCTGTAGTAGAGTCAATACTGACAATTCCTGAATATAAACAGAATCAATATAATATTTATAAACTAAAATAAAATAAAACAATAAAAACAGAAGTTTACATTTTCGGGAGTGCCAGGGAGGGAGAAGTAACACCCGACCCAGGGCGAACACAGTCGACAAGTGAAAAAAGATAGAAAGGGAAAGAAAAAAATATCTCCACATGAGAAGGAGAATCACCCCGTGAGGTCAGTAGGGGGTCTGGCTCAGAGGTGGCGCTGACGTACGTGTTCCTACTTGTCCAGAGGAGAGTAACAAAGGCCAAAAGCACTCACATTCATCCTGATATAAACATTAATACCTTAATGCAACCTTTCTCATCCCTTCCCTAACTCACAATAAGCTTAGGAAGAGTAATAGGGAGACTCAGAAATATATTTGGACTCACTAATCTAAATTTAAAAAAAAAATAGGGCTTTTAAGGAAGGTCAGCTTGCTTGTCGGCTCCCAGAGAAGAATACCGCACGGAGCGCTTAGTAGCCAAATATTCAAACAGTTTACAAATAACTCTGGCACATCATATATACCTGACTTTCGAAAGAAACTGAACTGTCGTAGTAGCTTTTCAATAAACAGGTATAAACCCTTACCTGGATTACCTGGATTACCTGGAGGTTATTCCGGGGATCAACGCCCCCGCGGCCCGGTCCATGACCAGGCCTCCCGGTGAATCAGGGCCTGATCAACCAGGCTGTTACTGCTGGCCGCACGCAGTCCAACATATGAGCCACAGCCCGGCTGATCCGGCACTGACTTTAGGTATCTGTCCAGCTCTCTCTTGAAGGCAGCCAGGGGCTTATTGGCAATTCCCCTAATGCTTGATGGGAGGCTGTTGAACAGTCTTGGGCCCCGGACACTTATGGTGTTTTCCCTTAGTGTACCAATGGCGCTCCTACTTTTAATTGGGGGTATTTTGCATCGCCTGCCCAGTCTTTTACTTTCGTAGAGAGTGATTTCTGTGTGCAGATTCGGGACCATTCCTTCCAGGATTTTCCAAGTGTAGATTATGATATATCTCTCCCTCCTGCGTTCCAACGAGTACAAGTCAAGTGCTTCCAAGCGTTCCCAGTAGTTAAGGTGCTTGACAGAACTTATACGTGCAGTAAAGGATCTCTGTACACTCTCTAGATCTGCAATTTCACCTGCTTTGAACGGAGATGTTAATGTACAGCAGTATTCCAGCCTAGAGAGAACAAGTTATTTGAAAAGGATCATCATTGGCTTGGCATCTCTCGTTTTGAACGTTCTCATTATCCATCCTATCATTTTCTTTGCACTTGCGATCGTGGCACTGTTGTGATCCTTGAAAGTGAGATCCTCAGACATTACTACTCCCAGGTCTCTTACATTATTTTTCTGCTCTAGTGTATGGCCAGAGTCTGTAGTATACTCTGTTCTAGTTATTATCTCCTCCAGTTTTCCGTAACGGAGTAGTAGGAATTTGTCCTCATTGAACATCATATTGTTTACCGTTGCCCACTGGAAAACTTTGTTTATATCTTCTTGGAGGTTAACCGCGTCCTCAGCAGATGACAGCCTCATGCAGATCCTAGTGTCATCCGCAAAGGATGATACGGTCCTGTGGTGTGTATCTCTGTCTATGTCTGATATGAGGATGGGGAATAAGATAGTGGCGAGTACTGTGCCTTGTGGAACAGAGCTCTTCACTATGGCAGCCTCCGATTTAACTCTGTTGACCACTAATCTTTGTGTTCGATTTGTTAGGAAGTTGAAGATCCATCTACCCACTTTTCCAGTTATTCCTTTAGCACGTATTTTATGGGTTATTACGCCATGATCGCATTTGTCAAATGCTTTTGCAAAGTCTGTGTATATTACATCTGCATTCTGATTTTCTTCCAGTGCATCCAAGGCCATATCATTGTGATCCAGTAGTTGTGAGAGGCAGGAGCGACCTGCCCTGAACCCATGTTGCCCTGGATTGTGCAGGATTTGCAATCCTGCTTCTTAGCACTCTCTCAAAGAATTTTATGATGTGGGATGTCAGAGCTATTGGTCTATAGTTCTTAGCTAATCCTTTGCTTCCACCTTTATGGAGTGGGGCTATATCCGTTGTTTTAAGTGACTGTGGAATATCACCCATGTCCAAGCTCCTTCTCCATAGTATACTTAGGGCACGTGAGAGGGGTTTCTTGCAGTTCTTAATGAACACAGAGTTCCACGAGTCTGGGCCCGGGGCTGAGTGCATGGGCATGTTGTCAATGGCTTTTTCGAAATCTATCGGAGTTAGGGTGATGTCGGAAATCTGGCATACATTTATGGAGTTTTGAGGCTCATTCATGAAGAAATCATTTGGGTCGTCGATCCTCAGACTGATTAGTGGTTCACTAAACACAGAGTCGTACTGGGATTTCGGACAAGATCCGACTGAAAGATGTTCATGTTGTGTGATTGACATTGTCATACATACTGAACACCAAAGAAATTTGTAGTCTTATGATCTGGGATGAAGACAATGAATACCAATGGTAAAATATACTGACATATATATGAATCAGACAGAATATGAAAATTTCATATTATTTTACAACACAATTGTATCTCTTGCTTCGCGACTTGTGTCGTTTTACAGCGACACGAGTTGTAAAACAAGCTTTATCAAGTCAGATCAAAACTTTAACCCGTTAATAGCGTCTTCTGTAACTTGTCTTCATGTTCGTTTACAATAAATGTCATCCAGTCCGCTGGTCCTGTTACTGTCTCCATCAACGGGTTTTACTTGCCGCGAGTCACACAGCACTTCCTCCCGGCAGTACTTGAATGTGACTGGAGGTGAAGTGACGGCGGTAGTAACGGAGGAACTGACACCTGGCACTCGCTACTCCTTCAGCCTGCAGGCCTACAACCTTCAGGGTCACTCCAGGCACACATCGCCCCCACTCACCGTCACCACCCACGGTAAGACCCCCGAAACAATCACTACCCACGGTAAGACCCCTTCTACAATAACCACCCACGGTAAGACCCCTTCTACAGTCACTACCCACGGTAAAAACCCCTCTACAATCACTACCTACGGTAATACCCCCTCTACAATCACTACCCACGGTAAGACCCCCTCTACAATCACTACCCACGGTAAGACCCTTTCTACAATCACTACCCACGGTAATACTCCCTCTACAATCACTACCCACGGTAAGACCCCCTCTACAATCACTGCCCGTGGGAAGACCCTCTCTACAATCACTACCCACGTTAAGACCCCCTCTACAATCACTACCCACGGTAATACCCCCTCTACAATCACTACCCACGGTAAGACCTCCCTGTGCAATCACTACCCACGGTAAGACCCCTTCTACAATCACTACTCATGGTAAGACCCCTTCTACAATCACTACCCACAGTAAGGCCCCTTCTACAATCACTACCCACAGTAAGACCCCCTCTACAGTCACTACCCACAGTAAGACCCCCTCTACAGTCACTATGCACGGTAAGACCCCTTCCCTGTACAATCACTACCCACGGTAAGACCCCCCTGTATACTCATAACCTACGGTAAGACCCCCTCTACAATCACTTCCCACGGTAAGATTCCCCGTACAGTCACTACCCACAGTAAGATTTCCCCACATTGACATCCATGGTAACACCACGCACACTCACCCCTTCCCTCCAGTAACTCCTCGGAAAGAAACCCCTTACCACTCTTTCCTATCATCCCAGATTTGCATACCCTCTCAGTCATCCTAATCTGCTCCATCCTTTCTAAATGTCCAAACCAATAACCCCCTCTTAAGCCCTATAAATTATAGTTTAGGTGACCCTATACTCAACAGAAGGCAATCAGGTTTGTTCCGAAGAGAAGGATAGTTCCAAGTCCTTGAATCAGGAATAGGATTAACGTTTCCAGTGAAAATACTACCACTAATAATAATAATAATAATAATAATAATAATAATAATAATAATGTTTATTTTTCTTCTGAAGGTATTGCAGAGAGTGCCAGTAGCAGCAGTAGCAGCAGCAGCAGCGAGGGAGGCACGAGGTCGAGAGTGCCACGACTCATCCTGCTGATCATGACCCTGGCAGGCACGGCACTACTGGCACTCAACATGGCAATCATTGCCTGCTTCGTCCGTCGCCGTGCTGCCCACACCGCTAGGGGCGTCTCAGGTGGGCATTCAACACAATAATACAGCATAATACAGTATACTACAATACAACAGAATGCAGTACAATGCAACAATACAATGCAATATAATACGATACAATACAGTACAATGCACTACAAAAAAATCACGATATAATAGAGTACACAGCGGTATAATAAACGACATAACACTTTATAAATCAGTGCGATGCAATGAGTTGGTAAAATTCACAGCAGAGTACAATGCATTACACAAAATACAATAAATACAATCTTGAATTATAATACATCGCAGTAATTTATATATGGCAGTAGAAAACCTACATGTAGACACAGGAGAATAGCTCATCTGGACATTTTGATATTCGTCTGAGATTCCCAGCATCCCAAAAATGTGGATGCCAATGATAACAGAGACTTTAACTAAAGCGACCTGACAAACCATCTTTATGTGGTGCTAAATGATGAATTTTTGTCATTTGAGTGGTTGCCTGATCTCGTCATTATTTCTTAAAGCAAAGGATCTCCAAACTTTTCACTACGAGGAGCCACAACGTATATTTTACACCTATTTGTTTACAAAGATTCATTGTCCTAAACACTGATACGAATCCACCAGCGAATCGCTTCAGATTTGGGAACTGTTCAGGCTGTAAAGATTTATAAAACCAAATCAGATTTCCTTTTTAATACTTTTCTTTCAGCTTGTCATCTGATTGGTTATCAATAATTTCCATTTGACACGGACTTGAGAGTGTTAACACTACAGTCAAATGGATTTTGAAACAGCTTTATTTCATATATTTTCTTCATCTAGATCAAAATAATCGTTTCCAAAATTGTTTTTGCAAGTCATTAATAATTTCTGTTGCAAATTAAGAAGGAAATTCTGGTTCACTTTCTTCATGAAATTTTTCACAATATGGTAAATGAACCAAGTTAGAAACTTTCACCTGTCCTTGAAATATCATCAATTTTGCCTTGAATACCTTGATGTGTGAATAGATCATGAATCAAATTTGCTTCACCTTGCAACTTCAGATTCAATTGATTCATATTGCTTGTCACGTCTGCAAAAAACTGCCAATTTTCAAAGCCAGTCAGCGTCTGATAAAAGTGGTTCAGGTTGATTCTTCTCCATGAGAAATGAATCAGTTTTCTTTCTGAGCTGAAAGAACCCTGATAGAACCCTGATAGAACCCTGATAGAACCCTGATAGAACCCTGATGGAACCTTTTCACAACTAAGCCATCGAACTGCTGTGTAATAAGGCAACTCAACGATCTCAGAATCAGTTTCTTTCAAAAAATCACGAAACAGTGAATGAAATTCACTGTTGAGCAGCAGGTTTAAGAACGCAAGATATATCCACATATTTTCCGCACAATAGATAACACAGTGCAGAAACATGGTCTTTGTGAGTCCAACATCCTCACAAGCTTTTGTTATTTGTCCAGCCAAACCTTTCTTCACCCAGACGTGTTCTTTCCTCCTTCAACTGCCATGTATTGCAGTTTATTCCACTCCAAGTTATATACTAATACAGTTGTTTTGCAGTTCCTTGAAGATGTTTTCTCCGGTTCTTGTGTTATGCATTGATGTTAATTCTCGTGTGACATTAAATATATTGTCAACGTCACGGATGAATATTAGTTGTGATGTATCACTCATATAATTCGACTCATCAAGTGCGGAAAAATAAAACTCAAAATTTTATGCTTTGTAAATTCATGGAATATATTGCTTCATATATCCTCAGTTTTACATGCAACAGTAATAGGCGCAAGACTGAGGATTTTGAACAGATTTCTATTTTTCTGGTCGTACCTCTCTCACTGCTTCCATCATAGACTCCTTGATCAGATCTCCATCGGTGAATGTCTTTCTTCTTTTAGCTAACGCATAAGTTACTTTATAATTAGCTTTATTTTCAGTTCTCTTCTGCGTTAAAAACTTTGTTGGGAAAGCGACCTGCGTTGCATTGTTTCTGAACGCTGTGTTGCTGTGACCTGAGAATAACTTGGTTTATGTTTGGTCTCATAGTACCGACGTACTTTAAAACTGCAACAGTTTCGTGGTATACGACACAAAAGGTTTTAACACCTGATGGTATAAAGAAGTACTGTATGACCCAGAGTTTATTAAACAGTCGTCACTCACTCTCCACTGTTCTTTCATTGTCCTTAACTGAAGGGTGACTGAAGGGTGACTGAAGGGTGACTGAAGGGTGACTGAAGGGTGACTGAAGGGTGACTGAAGGGTGACTGAAGGGTGACTGAAGTGACTGAAAATGAGGGTTTATTAGTTTTGTTTTTTGGTAAATATTTCGTTGCTGTGGAACGCATAAAATCTTGTGGTGGGCTGCATGTGGCCCTCAGGCAACACGTGGAGACTCCCTACCTTAAAAGGAATAACCTTTGAGTATTGCCCGATCTTGTCATTATCCTAAAAGGATGCTTTCATTTTCACTTAACGATTAATTTTCACTGTGTTATATTGACCACTGAGCACAACAGCCTGATATGTTACGAAATTTCCACGTTCGTCTGTCAGTGCATATTAACTGAGATATATACATCTCTTGGTATATACAGAGATTGTATTTTAATTCCCCTTTACAATTATAAAAGAATTATTGAGGTTAGTTTACAAGTAAATTGCAGCCTTAATTATTCATATATAGACAGGTTTCTGTATGCCTTTGGTACCTGTTAACCAAACAGTAAATAAATACTCGGGTGTTTGCCTCCTTACAACTGCTGTCCCTGTTTGTCTAGCAATAACTAGGTACCTGGGGGTTATCCATTGATATCTGTGTTAGAAACACACTTGACGCAGAGGAAACATTCATTATAATTAAAGTTTCGCTCATACAGTGGTCTTTATCAGGTCTCACAAGGAGTAAAGTGAAAGAACATTATGCACAGGTGAGTCTGAGGTAGGTCTGGCGCCATCTGTGGCAGTGATGTGAGTGGCAGTTAGCGTCTTCTGTAGGATGTGATTGTCTGAAGCCTTCTCTGTTTACCTTCCCAAAATAAGTTTATCCGATGGTTTGTCAAAATATTTTATGATTCTGTACTATAGTTCTGGAGGTCTCATTGATGTATTGGCACCTATTGCCCCTGTTCACCTTGCAGGAGAGAGAGGTACGGTTCTTGTGGGTTATATCCTTGGGGAGGGGAGATTGTATACCAAACTGGTTGGATTTTAAAATAAGCTAAGGTAGGATAACAGCACTTTGATTGTAAATTAAGCTATGTATAAAAAAAATACGATTTTTCAGCTTCTTCAAGCAAGACGACAACATTGGAAATATTCAGCCCAGCGACCACCCCTGGGGGTACGACTCAGGGGGACGACCTTCCCCTTACCACCACCAACACAACCACAGACCTTACCACACTCGGGGGACAGGTAAGCAATCACCTTTTCTAGCCTAATTCGCATTAAGAAATTATTCTTGTATTAACATTAGGGCCAAAGACTTACATTAGGAAAATTTGTGAGATAATTATGTCTTCCAGTTACTTAGACTCTTTCGGGTGCTTCTTCAAGAAGCGTTTATTGTAGTAATCCATAAATACTCCAGTGCTCTCAAGAGGAAGTACTGTTAATATTATTATATTGATGGAGAAGCGCCACACCTATAGTGATGATGCAGCGCTTGTAGAATAGTTAGGTATATATTGTCCTTACATAGACGATATATACACTGTGAGCAGCTCTCGGCAATTTTGCAGGACTTATCACCCAAAGTATCCCGAACTCACTTCATGGCGGTGACTGCTCTTCGAGTTCCTCTCAGGACGAAGCTACATTGCATCTTTCGTTTTGTTATCCTAATATAAACCTACGAGATAAAATTATAAATAGCTAGACGTTTTTATCTGCAGATAGACAGTGTGTAAATAGTTCGTTGGATCTTGTGTCTACCTGTTTCACATATATTACTCCAATGTGTTTTCATCGTGGCAGTCTTATTTGCCTACGTATATGTGGTCAACAACCTTTGAATAATCTTTTATTGTGAACTTTAGGCTAATTTGTGAACAAATATAACCCAGAGTCGTAACTACGAGTGCTTGGTGGTTACAGAGAGTCGAGTGTCAAACAGGTGTAGATGACTTCGAGCAGACGAGCCTTTTCCACGGTGACGAGGAAGATACACCAGTCCTTAGCACGGAAGGTGAGTTTCTCCGCCACACCAGCTTCAGGAGCAAGAGCAGGAGTCAGCAGAATGGACGAGTGCTGACGCAGAATGGCGGTCATACTGTCCAGAAATACCGGGATGATAGCTCCTACTACTACTCTCCCATACCCCAGAACAGTTACACCCTCGTAGATGACGTTCTTTCCAAGCGCACCACAATCACCAATCCTCCTGATGTATGCCCCACAACCTCTGACACTGTTGGAGCTCTTAGCTGCAGGCATCAGCAACAACAGAGGGGCACAACACCCACCTTCCCCACAGAATCCTCACAAGGGTTTTTCATTCACCACAACAATATTCATGGTGCTCATGCGGTCAACAGTTCATCCCCTAGTAAGGATACCATATCCAGACACTCTCCAGGTAACCAGAGTCACGACAGCCTTCATAACAACCGACAAACGCCACAGCAACAAGCACAAAAACCCTCCTCTCCCAGAGTGGCAGAAGGGAAGGAGGAACCATCACAGCAACTGCATCATTTACATTCTCATCAGCAGGTGAAACAGCTGGACCCACACACTCATGCCCTCTGTGACGTCGTGGCCACAACTACAGGTAAGCAAGCCAAAATAAATTTATTCATTCAGGAAATAACGCATTTATTTATTAGTTCCCTTACCAGCATTTATATTATTTTACACTGCAACTTATTTGGTTTATTTAAATATATATATATATATATATATATATATATATATATATATATATATATATATATATATATATACAAACACTGATCTCTGGCTGAAGGAGACTCGAACCTACGAACCTTGGAACAAGGTACGCAGTGCTTTACCAATCTACCCACACGGGACCAATACCCTGGAGTCCAGCTTGTGCTAGACTTTGATCCAAGGCAGCCAGCTTTCAGGGAGAAGGCTTACAGCTTTTCATCTCATCCCCTGCATGCATCAGCCTTACTAGAGTTATTAACAATGCAAGGAATTCGCAAGAGCAGGCGAAATATACACAAACACTGATCTCTGGCTGAAAGAGACTCGAACCTACGAACCTTCAGCCAGAGGTCAGTGTTTGTGTATATTTCGCCTGCTCTTGCGAATTCCTTGCATTGTTAATATCTCTAGTAAGTCTGATGCATGCAGATAATGAGATGAAAAGCAGTAATCCTTCTCCCTGAAAGCTGGCTGCCTTGGATCAAAGTCTAGCGCGAGCTGGACTACAAGGTTTTGGTCCAGTGTGGGTATATTCGTAAAGCACTACGTACCTTGTTACAAGGTTCGTAGGTTTGAGTCTCCTTCAGCCAGAGTTCAGCGTTTGTGTATATTCCGCCTGCTCATGCGAATTCCTTGCGCATACATATATATATATATATATATATATATATATATATATATATATATATATATATATATATATATATATATATATATATATATATATATATATATATGCAATAAGATCACAGTAAACAGGTGATTTCAGAATATGCAAAACAAGCACTCTGAAAGAATAGAGAAATTCCAAGCGCTTTCGTGACTACTCACATTATCAAGGAACTATGAAAGTAAAGCATCCAAGGAAGCTATATAAGGGGTCTGGCCAACACCTCACTATCAGATCCCACAACGGTTGAACACCTGACGCGCGCCGACCCAACTTGGATAGGTCCTTTGCACAACTCACCCACAAACTATTCTACCCAAAAAAAATTTTAAATTATTATTTGTCCAGTGTATTATTAATTTCTTCCCAAATTCTATTAATTATAAATGGATCTAATTTATATAAACCGAAGGAAATATTCATATTATTGTCAAAACTGCTTTTTATGAAACAAGATTCAATTATATTCCTGTCGACCATGGACTTGCTTGATACTACTTTCTCAACTTTTTGAAAATCAATTGGATGGTTAAAATCTCTTACATGAATAAATAGAGCATTGGAATCTTGTCCAGTTCTAATGCTATATTTATGTTGTTTTAATCTTAGTTCGAGATTTTTACCAGTTTGACCGTAATTAACTTTATCGCAAATTTTACAAGGAATCTTATAGACACATCCATCAGCATTTTGGGGGGAATTCTTTATCAGAGGGGTTGTTTTGCATATATATATATATATATATATATATATATATATATATATATATATATATATATATATATATATATATATATATATATATATATATATATATATATCCTGTACTGTCTAGTTATATAAAAAAATATTTGAATGACACATTATATATTGATGAATTTGTCTTTGAAATTCTTATTATTATTATTATTATAATCAAAGGGGAAGCGCTAAACCCGGAGGATTATACAGCGCCTGGGGGGGGGGGATGTGGAAGGCATTCAGGCTTAATTCGGGGAACTGGCGCACAGATCCAATTCCCTAAATCAAGAGCCCCTCACCAACATCAAGGAACCTTCCTTGAGGGGTTTGAAATTCTTAGAGTATTCACATGAGGATCATTCCTATTATGTTTAGGACCAGATTTATTGATCAGTGTCAGTCATCGTAAACACTTGTCTGACTGCACCAGTCATCGTGTATACATGTCTGTCATTCATTATGTACACACATTTGATTGTCAGTCACCCCGTACACATACTTTATTGTTATTGTATACGCACTTATTTTTCATTTGTGCGGCAGGAGTGCCTGGAGGATATGCTACCTTAGGCCCCCGTAAACACCGCCAGACACCAGCCTCATTCTCTACCCTGCAGCGTTCAGGGTCCTCGAAACCCATCACCACCACTGCAGGAGCAAGTCAACATACCTCCCTGGAGCTGCAGGTGACACCATGTTCCCAGGAATACCAAAGTCACCAAGACCCAGTGAACAGCCGTCAGACTCGCCGCAGTTCCCTGGCACAGCCCCAGCTGTCGCTAGGCGGTGCGGGCATTCCCAGCGCAGGGATTATACAGGAGGATAGCGGCTCCTCGGGCTACGGTGGGAGCCCTCGTCAGGAGTTGAGTGTTCTCGGTAGCGTAAGTACAACCACCGCCGGTTCCTCCCTTAATCCGGGGGTTGGTGGGTCTCTGGTCACCCATCCAACAACTGTTGCTCTTCCAGCTCACAGCACCACTACACTCACCAGACGTCGACTTTCTCAAGATTGTTTAAGAAAAGGCAAACCCGAGTTGCCTGTGTTGCCCTCTAGAGAAACTCATTGTGACGGTATGAGCAACTAAACAGTGTCCAGAGTGACAATTCTGGGAAATCTTGACAGTACAGAAATCATGAAAATCGTTTCCAAGGTCATTTCATTTAACACATTTAACATTTAGCTCCCCTTCTCCCTCCAGATGAGCAACAAGGATAATGTAATCGGTATGTAAGTTAGTTGATATATTTATTATGCACCCCATACTCATCTTGTGGACAGTGTTCAAAAAATTACAGAGGCACATAATGGGACCAAGGAATGGGCCCCACTTGTCTGTGAGAGTTAATTTATACAGAAAACTGAGATATTATTAATTTGTACAAATACTTTTATGGATATATCAGTCATGGTCATGCCAATTTTTAACCTGTTTATGAACGATCTCTTGTTTCCTTGATGTGGTAAACTCTCCTCTCTGGATTAAGTAATCCAGACTTTAGGGCATACTGGTACTATCCAAGCAGAATGGACTAAATTATACAACTGCTCTCATAGTCTGCCGCTTGTAATTCCGTGAACAGTCCTCCTCTATATAGGAAGTATTTTCTATTGTAAAATGTATAAAAATATTTCCGCTCATCCATCACGGGAAGGCATCTGAACTGTGGCCAGGACTTCAGTGTTTTGGACTGTCTTGTGGGCATCGTTAACATCCACATTGTTATCACTTATAACGAGTTAAGAGTCTCATCCCAGTGATGCAATGATTTATTATGAGTCATTACGAGTGCCAGTGGTTATCCCATGGAAGACCATTGTCTGGACTCATCTCGGACCAGGAGATTTCTTTACGTGACTGTTTATAGTCCTTCCTCTGATCCCCCCCACCAGAGCACGCATGGACTACCCTCCAGTAGGAAATTAGGAAATGGTCCTGGATCATATACAAACCGCGACAGCTTCAACCAACCGGAGGTAGAATCAGAACCTGTGTTAAGATTTCCGTGCCCTGACCTAGTGTATGTGATCTTTAATTGTAAAACTTAAGTAAGCATTTCTCTTGTTGGGAAATGTTGAATCAGAGCTGAAACAAACTTAGGAATTAGCAGTATTGTGGTGTGTCTTGGAGAGACGCAGAGCTTCACAAGAAATGTTCTTCATTCATGCAAATGTGTTGAGATACTTATTTTTGTATGTTGGACTGTATGTACAAATAAAACTCGTAATCAGGCATGTCCAGTCTTACACAATTGTTTCATTTCGAAAACCGTCTATGTATTTTCCTCACTAAATCATCCTCATGTTAATCATCCTTTGAGTGAATATACAACCTTAAAAAGTACTGATAAATGCTACTCATCCTGAGTGGCAATACAGCCATAGACAAAGTACAAGTGCTTCTCACCCTCTGGGTGAACAGACAAAAGTCAAACTGCAGTAGAAAGCTCCTGTAAGAGTGGCGCTCTATGATCCTCACAAGTCTAATACTTTTCTTGAATATAATAATCTTTTGAATAAACATGGAGCAGCAATTTCAAACAGTGTCACTCATTCTTTGTGTTGGACTGCTTGAGGGCACACATGTCTGACCCTTCAAAGATGTAACCTGACGCTGGTTAAGGATTCTTCACCCTAAGAGAAGGGGATACCTTACCATACTTTGGATCTAACCTGTATGTACATAACGCAGAGGTAGTGACTTCGGTACACAGTCACAAATGTGACTGCGTACCGAAGACACTAGCGACCCCCACGGTCACAAATGTGACTGTGTGGGTCGCTCTTTCTTTAGTTACCCATTTACAACCATTTTCTTCCTTATTACCATAGAAAATTGCTCTTTCACATGTAAAGAGTAACTTACATAAAAATTATTATCCTGTTTTCATTCTCACTAAGAAAAGATTTGTTCTGATTTTTAACCCGGAGTGTTAGCCACCCAGAATAACCCAAGAAAGTCAGTGCATCATCGAGGACTGTGTATTATTTCCTTTGTGGCCCTTTAATATTGTCCCCAGAAAGCGACCCACACCAGTCCACTAACACCCAGATACCTACTTACTGCTAGGTGAATAGGGACAGCAGGTGTAAGGAAACATGTTAGGTAAAATGACACCAGTGCAATTACTGCGGCATTTTTATTGTGGCAACGTTTCGTTCACCAGGAGCTTAGTCAAGCTGTTTCAAACAATATAAGGACAGAGGGAGTATATAGGTATAGGTATTAGAGTAATCATTTTTATTTTGATATGTACAAGATATACAGGCCATTTCGGGCAAATTAGACCAATTTTATCCCAGGATGTGACCCACACCAGTCGACTAACACCCAGGTACTATTTTACTGATGAGTGAACATGGACAGCACGTTCTCACACACTGAGGTCCGGCGATCGACCCCCGGACCTCAGTGTGCAAGCTGAGTGCGCTAGCAGTCAAGGTGCGGGTCAAGGCATAATATAATCGTTGTAAGTAGTAGTGGTAGTTGTGGAAAATTGCATTTAGCCCGAATGTATCATTATGTACATAACAGTAAATGAACACATAATTATTATTTATCAGTTAGACAAGTAGGAATTTGGGACACCTAGGTCGCAAAAAATGTCCCCCTTCGATACCTACCACTGTCATATCCACAAGTTGTTCTGTACCTATTAATTAAATGAAATATACATCACCAGGAATACTGGTAAATATATAAATTTGTGGACTGTATATTAAAAAATGATTATATATAAATTCACATATACATAACAGAAGGAAAATATATCTTAATATCACTCACCAATTTGACTGGATATTAAGTTGTATCATACTCAGAAAAACCTCACTAACTAAATTTATGAAAACACTGGCCAGAATTATACACAAATCTAGAGAGCTTATCTGAGGTTCCTGGAGCTGTCTTGTCCAGTCGTCTGATATCTCAAGTTATGCAGGAATGCATGTCCAACAATTTCGCCTCCTATTTGAGAGGTGTCAGCCCAATTTTAACCTCTAGAGCACGAAAATTCCTTCCCATTGAACTAACGTTGTATCCAATTCAAAACCAAGATGGCGAGTGTCCCTTCTGCGCAGGCACAGCCTCCCGTTTTCGATTACATAAATTTTAAATACAGTATGGCCATCTATTTACATTTAATAACTACTGTATTTCTGGAAAATATATACAGTATTTTCCACAGTAGTAGCTGTAATAATACTTGTGGTAGTAGTAGTAGCTGTAACAGTACTTGTGGTGGTAGTAGTAGTAGTAGTAGCAGCAGCTATATGATGATGGGGTTTATGTGGAAAATACTGTATATTCTCCAAAAATACAGAGTATTTTATATGTAAATTGATGGCCTATATTGTAGGTAATAAAAATTAATTTGTAAATAAATAAAGAACCAGCGATGGGTGAGCGTCATTGGGGAGAGCCGCCATTGTTTTGAATGGAGTGAAGGCATGCTAATGAAATGTGCATAAATTTTCGTCGCTCTAGAGGTTATATTGGGCTTAAAACCTCTCAAATAGAAGCCGAAATTGTTGGAATTTCAGTCCTACATAACGTGAGAAATCAGGCGACTGGACAGGACAGCTCCAGGAACCTCAGCTAAGTTGTCTAATTTATGTTGGAATTCTTTCCAGTATTTTCGTCATAAATTTAGGCAGAGGGGGGTTTTGTGGATGACACACCATAATCTCCAGACTAATTGGTGAGTGTTATGATTATAAATTCTCCTTCTGTTACATAAAATGTGTATATACAATCATTTATTGATTTTAACATACAGTCCACATGTTTATATTAATTTTTACCATAATTCCTGGTAATGTATATTTCATTTGAAATTAATATAGGTCAAGAGTGACTTGTGGATATAACAGTAGTAGATATCGAAGGGGGACATTTTTTGTGACCTAGGTGTCCCAAAATTCCTACTTGTCTGTAACTTTCATAAATAATAATCATCTTTGTTACCTTTACTGGTATGTATGTAATGAGATTCATCAAGGTAAATTTAATTTTCCACATTTTATTTTTTGAGGAGCATTCTTGCCAATACTTCCAACATGATGAGGCTGCTTTTATTCTGTGTTAGAAATAGTGATTATAGATGGTTCAGGGCATATACCTGTGCGGAAACTGGGTTCTTTAATCACTAGTTGTTGAATTTCATCACGTCATTGGCAGAATTCCTGTGTTGTACACAGGTGTTGTTCAAGTTATCGTCCCTACATGCATTATGTGCTTATCGAAAAGTGTTTCGAGGTTTCTTGCTGTTTCACCTAAATATTTCTTGTCACAGCGTCCACAGGGGACAGCGTAAACTCAGTGTGAGGAGAGAGCGATACCAAGCGAACCACGTGGCATGGGCAATACGTTTCCTTACACCTGCTGCCCCTGTTCACCTAGCCGTGAGTAGGCACCTGGGTGTTAGTCGACTGGTGTGGATCGCATCCAGGACCTACAGTCACCCTACAAAACCTACAATCACCATACAGAACCTACAGTCACCATACTGAATCTACAATTTATTTATTTATTTATTTATTTATTTGAACATGATACAGTGAAGTACAAAGGAATAAAGTTATTACAGTGCAACATGCCAAAGCCCCTTGTATGCATAGCATTATGGGCAGGCTTAAAATTAACTTAAGTTTAACTAAGCAATGATATATTCAGTGGTAAAAACATTATTGTAAACAGATAACAATTTAGCACAAATGAGTATTACAAAGACAGGTCATATGGTCATTTACTATGTTGCTGTGCATTCTCTACTGAATGCAATTAATGTAATTAAAAAATAAAGTTTGATTGGGTCACAGGTTGACATTTATTAGATACAATAATGAGAAACATTTACGAGATACAATTTATGAGATACAGTTATTCAGTATTTACTTAGTTGTGGGTGAGTAAGTGATTTATGAGAAGAGACTTGAATTTATAAACAGTGTTTCTTTTATATTCACAGGTAATGAATTCCAGATTTTAGGGTCTTTTATGTGCATTGAGTTTTTGCATAGCGTGAGATGGACTCGAGAAACATCAAAGAGTGATCTGTGCCTTGTGTTATGGTCATGTGTTCTGTTGAGGTTGGTAAGGAGACGTTTGAGGGGAGGGTTTATATCAGAGTTAAGTGTTCTATGAATGTAGTAGGTGCAGTAATAAGTATGGATGTTTAGTATGGTGAGTAGCTTTAGAGTTTTGAATATTGGTGGAGTGTGCTGCTTGTAGTGGGAATTTGTTATCATTCTGACTGCAGCCTTTTGTTGGACAATTAATGGTCTGAGATGGTTTATTGTTGTTGAGCCCCATGCACAAATTCTATAGGTGAGATAGGGGTAAATAAGTGAGTGATATAGGGCCAGGAGGGCTGATTGTAGAACATAGTACCGTATCTTCGATAGTACGCCTACGGTCTTGGAATTTTTTTTGGAAATTTGTTGTATATGTGTTTGTAATTTGAGTCTATTATCAAGGTTGATTCCTAAGAATTTTCCCTCTGTGAATTTTGTGATAGGTGATCCGTTTATCATTATGCTAAGAGGGACGTCTGTAGCTCTGTTACCAAACTGAATGAAGTAGATTTTGTCAATGTTTAGAGTAAGTTTGTTAGTACTCATCCAGGTAGATATTTTCTGTAATTCGGTATTTACAGTATTGGCTAGCGTGACTGGGCTCGGGTGAGAGAAG
>NC_091319.1:972192-1059692 GCF_038502225.1 Cherax quadricarinatus
ACCTGTTTTGGTGGGAAACGGCCGATGTGTTAATAAAAAAATTAACTAACTGACATAACTGAAGTATTATATAGTATTCTTAATTTTTTATTGGTCTTAAGGCAGACCCGGACTTTTGACCCTCTGAAGCCCTAAGTTGTGTCAAGTTTGACCTTAAAATTCGAAAGGTAATTTTTTTAAGACCCCTTATATCGTAAGGCCCAAACTGTAGCTTAGTAAGCTTATGCTGTCTTCAGAGTATATAAGTGCTGTGAGTACACACAAATACGTCACATTGTGTTGACTCAACCTAGTTCGACATATGATAATCTAGGGTAACTAATTAAAGTCAAACTTTGTGACTTATTTCTATTTCCACTCGGGAAGTGGAAGCGGTAAATCTGTAATGATAATAGTATTAACTGGGCGATAATTAAGTTTTATCCGAGGAAGGGAAATGTAACTTCAATTCCTCGGATCTAGACCCTTTCGACAGTCTCAGCGCCCCTTCCTTTCCTCAAAGGAGAAATACAATCATTAGGCGAGGCAACATCTGGTGTCTTCCACAAATATGCACTCGGTGGCCTGGTGGCTAAAGCTCCCGCTTCACACACGGAGGTCCCGGGTTCGATTCCCGGCGGGTGGAAACATTACGACACGTTTCCTTACACCTGTTGTCCTGTTCACCTAGCAGCAAATAGGTACCTGGGTGTTAGTCGACTGGTGTGGGTCGCATCCTGGGGGACAAGATTAAGGACCCCAATGGAAATAAGTTAGACAGTCCTCGATGACGCACTGACTTTCTTGGGTTATCCTGGGTGGCTAACCCTCCGGGGTTAAAAATCCGAACGAAATCTTATCTTAGTGGAAATTCAGGAATTTCATTGAGTGTTTGGTCTCTCAGCTAGACTAAGCTTCAGTAGGAAAATAGGGCTTTTGATGCCTTTTTTTCTAAGTTATATCAAGCTTTCTAATGGGATTAATGAATTTTAATGTTTTTATCTCTCTACTACTAGTCCTAGTCTTTATATTTAAGGCCTCCGTCTCGAGTTACCTCAGCGGCGACTATTTATCAATTTAATTTGTTCAGTTGTGAGGTTGTGGCACGTATGGGAGCCACTGCGAGGGTCATGTTGCGTGGGGAGGTGAGAGACAGCTGGGGGACACTCAATGCAACCTTCAACTGAATAGCTGCAACAAGCCACAGATATACACACTCACTAACCCACAAGGTTGTGCTTTCTTACTAATACACGCTTAGACGTCTTCCTCTATTCAGTAGTGCTTGCGTTTGAACAAGTGCCTTCCTGCTTGAAAATATGATGCAGTCACTCTGGTAATACTCTGATAATACTCATTCTCCCCTTCTCTCTCTCTCTCTCTCTCTCTCTCTCTCTCTCTCTCTCTCTCTCTCTCTCTCTCTCTCTCTCTCTCTCTCTCTCTCTCTCTCTCTCTCTCTCTCTCTCTCTCTCTCACTCTCTCTTACCATTATTGTCCAAAAAGCTATCCATAAACATATCCATAATTCCTTCCAAACCATAAACCCGTATGGGCCACACAGCAGTCTCCTCATCATCGCAGTCCTTTTTCTCAACATTTCCGACCTTAGTACACGATACATACGACATTATTTTTGAAACTTTATATAGTGTTTGTGCATGAAGTTTTTGTGTGGGCAGCCCTGCCAGCCACCTGGGCAGCCCTGCCAGCCACCTGGGCAGCCCTGCCAGCCACCTGGGCAGCCCTGCCAGCCACCTGGGCAGCCCTGCCAGCCACCTCACCTACACCCAGCTGCCATGGTTTGATATCGATCATTTTTCTGTGATTTTGAAAAACTTCATCCCGTTAATTTTGACAGAGATGTGTAGTGAACAGTTTTGTCAGGTGTAAGTTTTATGTCATGTTTAACCGCATTTCAGTTGCAAATTTCTCACCATCACAAGATATTTTATTTAACGTTATAAGTATAATGTCCTGGAGGACGAAATGCAGCAGGAGTCAAGTGGCCAGAAGCTGGATCCACTTACCACTTAGCTTTGAGTCATTACATGATTACCATCCACATTATGACCATATTTTTATTTTTCTACTAACAAAATACAAGTGTCCGGGACCCAAGACTGTTCAACAGCCTCCCACCATGCATAAGGGGAATTATCAGTAGACCTCTGGCTGCCTTCAAGAGTGAGCTGGACAGATACTTAAAGTCAATACCCGATCAGCCGGGCTGTGATTCGTACGTTGGGTTACATGAGGCCAGCAGTAACAGCCTGGTTGATCAGGCAGTGATCCACCGGCAGGCCTGGTCAAGGACTGGGCTGCGGGGGCGTTGACCCCCGGAACACCTTCCAGGTAGACACCCCCCCCCCTTGCACTTTTTTTCTGCCATCGTTCTTAATTTCCTGTTTTATTATAGAGCTCATCACAACGCAATCCAAACTCTTCAAAAAATTATTTGTGTTCCACAAATTATGTTCATAATTCGGTGCAAATTATATTATATATATTTCCGAAGGCATCGCAGAGTAGTAAAAATCTGCAGGAAAGGTGAGAGGAAGGATGTTCAGATTTTATCCCAGAAAGAGAGCTAAATGGGCTCCGGTATCTCGGATCAAGAGCCCTTCACTAAAGGGGCCTCCCCGACCCCCAATAAATGGGAGCTGTGTTGTTGTGGGTGTTTGTCGGTTTCAAGTGATGAGTTGTGAGGGAGTGGCACGTAGGGTCAACAACAGCCTCGTCTGTGTCAAGTGGTGTCGGGTGGTTGAGGCTCTGTTCCCTGACAGTCTTTCTCTTGCCTGACAGTCTTGCTGTTCCCTGACAGTCTTGCTGTTGCATGACACTTCACTAGTCGGACTCGAGCTCCGGGTACCACACGGGCTCATCATCGCTCAACTAGTAAGTTTCTTTGTTTTGTTGGAGGGCAACACTTGCCGACAAGTATAACGACAACACTATATGCAGAGGAAAACTTCATTTACAGACGATATTTCGCTCTGTAAACCTACACAGAGCGACCTGTTTGCCCTGACAAATCTGCCCAAGTGTCCAAAGATGAACACGCAACAATGTATACGTATCATTAGAGCTTCGAGAATTCTGTTAATATATAACCTAAATATTGTGTTAATATATAACATAAACAAACTAGAACAGAATTTTTACTGTGAAAGGAGACAAGTAAGCATGTACAACGAATATGAAGTTATTTATTATTTTTTTAGTAAAATTGGATACACGAGCAGTAAGCGGCTACCTTATTCTATATGACGGTTACACAGTGAGGACAACTCTGTTTGTCCTACCTGGAGTCTACCTGGAGGGTATTCCGGAGATCTACGCACGACCAGGCCTCCCGGTGGATCAGGGCCGACCAATCAGGCTGTTACTGTTGGCCGCACGTAGTCCAACGTACCGTCACCGACTTTAGGTATCTGTCCAGCTCCCACTTGAAGACAGCCAGGGGCCTATTGGTAATTTCGCTTATGCATGGAAGGATGTTGAACAGACTTGAGTTCCGGACACTTAATGTGTTTTCTCTTAGTATACCAATGGCGCCGCTTCCTTTCATTGGGGGTATTTTGCACCGCCTGCCCAGTCTTTTACTTTCGTAGGGAGTGATTTCTGTGTGCAGATTCGGGACCATTCCTTCTAGGATTTTCCTAGTGTAGATTATGATATATCTCTCTCGCCTGCGTTCCAGCGAGTACTAGTCAAGTGCTTCAAGGCGTTCCCAGTAGAATCACTGAGCTCCTCAGGAACACTAGAATATCTGACACACGGAAGGAGGCGCTGACGGGGGAAATGGAAGCTATCGAATTTAAGTTAAAGGACTCTTACAGAAACCAGGAGAGACAGGAGGAGCTTAAACTATTTTTGAAATTGAAAGAAATTCGAAATATTTCATTTCATGTGCCAAAAACAAGGCAAATACCACATCTAGTCTAGTATCGGGCCCTTACTCACACAGGATGGGACTTACACAGATGACAACAAGGAAATGAGTGAAATACTGAAATCCCAGTACGACTGTGTTTAGTGAGCCGCTAATCAGTCTGAGGATCGACGACCCAAACGATTTCTTCATGAATGAGCCTCAAAACTCCTTAAATGTATGCCAGATTTCCGACATTACCCTAACTCCGATAGACTTTGAAAAAGCCATTGACAACATGCCCATGCACTCAGCCCCGGGCCCAAACTCGTGGAACTCTGTGTTCATTAAGAACTGCAAGAAACCCCTCTCACGTGCCCTAAGTATACTATGGAGAAGGAGCTTGGACATAGGTGAAATTCCACAGTCACTTAAAACAACGGATATAGCCCCACTTCATAAAGGTGGAAGCAAAGCATTAGCTAAGAACTATAGACCAATAGCTCTAACGTCCCATATCATAAAAATCTTTGAAAGAGTGCTAAGAAGCAGGATTGCAAACCGCCTGGATTCCCAAAAACTGCACAATCCAGGGCAACATGGGTTCAGGGCAGGTCACTCCTGCCTCTCACAACTACTGGATCACTATGATATGGAGTTGGATGCACTGGAAGAAAATCAGAATGCAGATGTAATATACACAGACTTCGCAAAAGCGTTTGACAAGTGCAATCATGGCGTAATAGCGCACAAAATATGTGCTAATGGAATAACTGGCAAAGTGGGGAGATGGATCTTCAATTTTCTAACCAATCGAACACAAAGAGTAGTGGTCAACAGAGTTAAATCGGAGGCTGCTGTAGTGAAGAGCTCTGTTCCACAAGGTACAGTACTTGCCCCCATCCTGTTCTTCATCCACATATCAGACATAGACAGAGATGTAACCCACAGCACCGTATCATCCTTTGCAGACGATACTAGGATCTGCATGAGGCTGTCATCTATTGAGGACACGGTTAACCTCCAAGAAGATATAAACAAAGTTTTCCAGTGGGCAACGGAAAACAATATGATGTTCCATGAGGACAAATTCCAACAACTCCGTTATTCAAAACTGGAGGGGATAACTAGATTGGAGTATACTACAAACTCTGGCTATACAATAGAGCGGAAAAATAATGTAAGGGACCTGAGAGTAGTAATGTCTGAGGATCTCACTTTCAAGGATCACAACAGTGCCACGATCACAAGTGCAAAGAAAATGATAGGATGGATAATGAGACCGTTCAAAACGAGAGATGCCAAGCCAATGATGATCATTTACAAATCACTTGTTCTCTCTAGGCTGGAATACTGCTGTACATTAACATCTCCGTTCAAAGCAGGTGAAATTGCAGATCTAGAGAGTGTACAGAAAACCTTTACTGCACGTATAAGTTCTTTCAAGCACCTTAATTTCTGGGAATGCTTGGAAGCACTTGACTTGTACTCGTTGGAACGCAGGAGAGATATATATCATAATCTACACTTGGAAAATCCTGGAAGGAATGGTCCCGAATCTGCACACAGAAATCACTCTCTACGGAAGTAAAAGACTGGGCAGGCGATGCAAAATACCCCCAATTAAAAGTAGGGGAGCCATTGGTACACTAAGAGAAAACAGCATAAGTGTCCGGGGCCCAAGACTGTTCAACAGCCTCCCATCAAGCATAAGGGGAATTACCAATAAATCCCTGGCTGCCTTCAAGAGAGAGCTGGACAGATACCTAAAGTCAGTGCCGGATCAGTCGGTCTGCAGCCAGCAATAACAGCCTGGTTGATCAGGCCATGATCCGCCGGGAGGCCTGGTCGTGGACCGGGCCGCGGGGGCGTTGATCCACGGAATAACCTCCAGGTAGACTCCAGGTACCCTTTTCTTTGGATTATTAGTGGAATACGAACATTACGTTTCCCCAGATTATCATTGGAGCGTAGCGAGATGATGGGGACAGTGTGGTGGTGGAGTGCGGTGGTTATGGTGTTGATGGTGGTAGTGTGTGACAGTGACGGACGCACCACACAGCTGCTGAAGGAGAAAGAGATCATCCAGCAGATCTCTCTCCTTGATAGGCTGGTTGACGTCATGCTCAATGTTACTGGCTGTGCTGGGGCAAAGAAACCCATACACGAGAAGAAGAAACATAAACCCAAAGGTGAGAATATATACATTTATCAATATGTAAAATGCTTGTGTAACTGGTATTCCAAACGAGAGGAGAATGAAATTAGTCCCTAGATTGCCACAACCACGTATGTCTTCGCAACAGGAGTGACGGCGTCTAGTGCTACCAGTCGCCTGTTGTTTGTGAGATTGGTGGTCAAGTGGATTAGGGCGTCTCGAGTTTTAACAGGCTACCCAGGTGGCGTGTTAATGCTCGAGGGTTCGAGGCTCGGCCAGTGCAGTTTTGCCGAATAGGTAAAACTTACGATTTTGGCTTAAATAGCAATATTCTTGTTGCTGAATAAGGCAAACAAAAATTTGTGCATGCAGTAATTTCGCAAAAATCATTCTGAACCTAACGAAAAAAATATATTTCATTGTGTTTGTTTATTATTATTAAATTATTGTAAACTTATCTAAAATATATTTAGTTGGATTAGCCTAAATTAAATTGCGCTTGTCATAATAAGGTTAGGTAAGTTTTCTAAGGTCCTTTTGGTACAAAATTATTAATTTTTACACTAACAGAAATGAAAAAATATATCTTTAGACGTATTAGAGAAAATTTTAGAAAGGACTTAATTTAAAATGAGTTCTTGCTAAATGACAAGTTTTACCTATTCGGCACGATATATATATATATATATATATATATATATATATATATATATATATATATATATATATATATATATATATATATATATATATATATATATATATATATATATATATATATATATATATATATATATATATATATATATATATATATATATATATATATATATATATATATATATATATATATATATATACATATATATATATATATATATATATATATATATATATATATATATATATATGTGTATATATATATATATATATATATATATACATATATATATATGTGTATATATATATATATATATATATATATATATATATATATATATATATATATATATATACATATCTGGAGTTTATCTGGAGAGAGTTCCGGGGGTCAACGCCCCCGCGGCCCGGTCTGAGACCAGGCCTCCTGGTGGATCAGAGCCTGATCAACCAGGCTGTTGCTGCTGGCTGCACGCAAACCAACATACGAGCCACAGCCCGGCTGATCCGGAACTGACTTTAGGTGCTTGTCCAGTGCCAGCTTGAAGACTGCCAGGGGTCTGTTGGTAATCCCCTATATATATATATGTCTTGCCGAATATGTAAAACTGGTCAATTAGCAAGAACTCATTTAAAATTAAGTCCTTTCTAAAATTTTCTCTTATACGTTTAAAGATATATTTTTTTCATTAATGTTAATGTAAAAATTTATAATTTTGCACTAAAAGAATCTTAGAAAACTTACCTAACCTTATTATAACAAAATTAATTTATTTTAGCCTAACCCAACTAAATATATTTTAGATTTGTTTACAATAATTTAATACTAAACAAACGCAGTGAAATATATTTTTTTCGTTAGGTTAAGAATGATTTTGGCGAAATTATTGCATACACAAATTTTCACTTGTCCTATATGGCAAGATGAGCATTGATATTAAGCCAAGATGGCAAGTTCTGCCTATTCGGCACGACATATATATATATGGAATAAGATCACAGCAAACAGGTGACATCATAATATACAGAGAACAGCCGCTGTGAAGCTGTGAAAATAATAGTGAACTTCCAGGGGCTATCGTGATTTCTCACATTATCAAGGAACTATACAAATAAAAGATTAACAGAAGGCATATCAGGACGAGACTACACTTCACGGTCAACATACAACACCCAAACCTTTTATGATGATGTGGGTGAGATGGTCAAGGACGTTACAGACACAGCTTATATTCTTCCAAAGCTTTATGATTATAACTTGTTGAATATATCTTAAATTCTTTACAAATTTTATTAATTATAAATGAGTCTAATTTGTATAATCAACTCATGTATAATCCTAAACCATTATTCATATTAATTTAATTCTTCTTTTTTATATGAAAGTAATTCTGTTATATTTCTCTCAACCATCGACCTGTTTGATACAATTTCTTCGGCCTTTTGAAAATCAATTGGATGGTTAAAATTTTTCACATGAATAAACAAAGCATTAAACTCTTGTCCAATTCTAATGCTATATTTATGTTGTTGTAATCTTAGTTCAGACTGGGAAAAGTATTGATATATTAAAGCTTGGGTAGAATATAAGCTGTGTCTGATAAGTCCTTGACCATCTCACCCACATCATCATAAAAGGTTTGGGTGTTGTATGTTGACTGTGAAGTGTAATTTTGCCCTTATATGCCTTCTGCCAATTTTTTACTTTTATAGTTCCTTGATAATATGAGAAATCACGAAAGAGCTTGTAAGTTCACTATGCTTTTCACAATATGTATATATACAATAATCATTCTTTTCTTTATTGGACTGAGGAAGCCATTGTTTGGCGAAACGTTTCCACAATAATGATACTCAAGTGTCTAATTCATGAACATGAAGGCTCTATGAACCAGTCATCTTGTTTTGTTTGGTCTCGTAGAAGGTGTGAAACCCACGGAGTCCTCTTCTGAATGTGACTACTCTCAGCTGAGCCTCACCCACACCATGCTCAAGCCTCAGGAGCCCACCTGTGAGATTTACAACTCAGAGGTGACGGAGAAGGAGAAAGAGCAGATCCTCAATCTTCACAACACACTCAGAGCTCAGGTCAGCGACGCTCCACGAATATGACTTCTCTTAACACTGTTTTCCTTCCATTTTAAACATCTGTTTGTAGCTACAGAAGCACAGATAGTCAGGGTGTCCCATATTCATTATTATATTTTTTTTATTTCCAAATATAGCACCTCTTCTTATGTTAAATTATTCCATTGTTCAATTAATGTTTCCTAAAAATAAGAATATTTTTAATTTTACATTCGGGTCTACTTTTTCACAGTTTACAAATATGTTGTCTTGTTATTCCTGTTATATACATTAATAAATCTTCAGTATCTATTTATTTATATCCTTTTATGACTTTATACGTGATTATTATGTCTCTTTTTTTTTCCTCCTGACAGCCAGTGTGAACATCACACACACAAGTAACCTTAGTCTAATGCTGCACAGGTTCACTGTTAAGTAACACACGTCTATCAGTGCAAAACAATCGCAAACAGGTGATGTTAACAATCCAGAGCAAGCCACATGGGGCGGAAATCTTTAACTCAAGATCTTTCGCACTCTATGTGCGTCGTCAGGAGCTATGCAATGTTGCAAGGCTAGAAACAGAATATTGGGGGAAAATTATTTCTGAGGTAAGTCAGAAACATAAAGCGTCAGGCCATGTCACAGTAGTGTCCCACACATTCCGCTGTGACATGGCCTGACGCTTTACGCTTCTTCCTTGCCTCAGAAAGAATTTTCCCCCTACAATCTGTTACTAGCCTTGCAACACTGCATAGCTCCTGACGACGCACGGAGAGTACGAAAGAACATGAGTTAAATATTTCCACCCCCTGTGGCCTGTTCTTCACGTCTCTCAAATAAAGGCACCATAGTATTGCACACGAGTCTTAGTCATCGCATTTCTGTATTTTGACTTTGCTGCTACAAATTTGTACGAAGCTTTCTGTGACCTCACAGCACTTTCTAGCTGGCCTTTCATATGAGTTGTCTGATCATCCAATTTTTTCCCCATTTAACTAAATTTAGAAAATCTTCTATTTTTTCGTAGTCTTGTCTTCTGTTTTCTGGTCTATCATTTTCCCCCCTCTTTACCTACTCTTAAGTCTAATGTCTACCAAACATTCGGAACTTCACAAGTGTATGTGTTCACAGGCTTCTAGTGGCAGTCTCTTATTTATTTCTCAAATGTCTAGTCATCTAACTACAAAGATTAACTCCAGCTGCAGCAAAACAAAGACTAACCAGTGTCTTTGTTATACTGCATGACAAACTGTACAGTACCGACTATTCTAGTTTTGTTCTTCCCGTTCTTACTCCTCGTTTCCTCAGTGTATTTCTTCTTGACTGTCCTACGTCCCATTCATTTTCAACAGCTGAAGAATTCGAGGTCACCTAACGAGGCGTCTTTCACTTTCTCTTCCTCCGGGGCAGGTGGCGACGGGCCAGGAGAAGAGGGGAGCCCCAGGACCTCAGCCTCCTGCTGCTAACATGCGTGAGATAGTGTGGAACGATGAGCTGGCTCAGGTGGCCCAGGTAGGTGTTAGGTGGTGTGGAACGATGAGCTGGCCCAGGTAGGTGTGAAAAGAAAAGGTAGTTCAGGTGGTAGGTGCTAAGTGGAGCTTTCTTTTGTGCCACACCTCTCAAAATATTCTATCAGTAAAGTAAATTCCGTGTCATAAGCAGCAGTGTATTCTGGATTTAAATAACATTCTGCCGACACAAATGAAGAACACCCTGTGCCGACCTAGGCTTTATAGCGACAATATTCACATCAGTTTAACTCGAAGTCATGGCTTAAAAAAAAAATCTAAACTGTTCGATAATATGTGCCAACAAAAGCTTCTCGTGTAGTGTCTTCTCTTCACAGAAGTGTGTATGGCTTCTCGCTCTTCCTACCTTTAAACTTTCATACACACTGGCAGACATTCTTGTCTCACTGATGTGAGAAATTAGTCATTGAAATGTTCAGTCTGTGAATGAAGCAGTTGTGATTAATGTTTCAAACCTGGATACGGAAGATAAACAAACAGTCACTGGACATAAAAGGATTGGTATAATACCTAAAAAAAAAAAACTTTGGTTTTGCAAATTTACGCTTGGAATAAAAGACACAGGTGAAAACATTTCGCTCTGTGTAAAGCTAAGCCTTAATGATCTGATGAAGAGCTACACCGAGCGAAGCGTTGTCACGATTTAAAGCTAGCTCAGGGTGTCTTTTACTCTATCCTGTCGGCATCTCGCTCTCGTATCAGCCTTACATGTACTAGTTAGCGATGTTACTGTGAAGTGTGTGTGTGTGTTTTTCCCTACGCAGGCGTGGGCGTCTCAGTGCCCCCAGGGTCACGACTCAGCCAGGGACAGAAGGATGTGCACCAGGGACTACCACGTCGGCCAGAACATCCACTACTACTGGGGCTTCGACGAGGGACCTGTGAGCATCCCTTGTCCCGTTTCTCCATCACACACACACACACACACACACACACACATACACACAAACACGCACTTACACACACACACACACACACACACACACACACACACACACACACACACACACACACACACACACACACACACACACACACATACACACACACACGCACTTACACACACACACACACACACACACACACACACACACACACACACACACACACACACACACACACACACACACACACACACAAACACACAAACACGCACTAACACACACACACACACACACACACACACACACACACACACACACACACACACACACACACACACACACACACACACACACACACACACACACACATACACACACACACGCACTCACTCACACACACACAAACGTGTCTTTTTCCTCTCTGTTTTTCCCCGACATCAAGGCCCTCAAAGAGAGGGCCTTGATGTTCGTAAAGTTTTCTTGATCTAAGGAAACGGAGCTGCCCCTTCACTTTCTGGAAACAAGTCACATTGTCTCCCATTTCTCAAGTGTTGTGTGTCCTAAAACCTTATAATAATAATAATAATAATAATAATAATAATAATAATATTAATAATAATAATAATAATAATAATAATAATAATAATAATAATAATAATAATAATAATAATTTACTTTCTCTTTCTTGGACTTGCCCACACCTTTCCTACACTACTTTATATTATAACAAATTACGAATGTCTTGCTAATCAGAATTTAAGGTCAAATTATCTCATTGTGTAACTTTCATTATAAAGTTTATTCCTGCGAATTAGAATTTTGTCTGTGGTAAATAAAAGTCAGTATTATATTTTGTTCTCTTCGTGTACTTCCAGTACTTATAAATACTGACTGTTTCATGTAACAGTCGTACAGTAAGTGTCGTAGTAAGTGTTTTGGTGACGCAGGACAAGGACCCTGGTGACCCAGGACAAGGACCCGGGTGACCCAGGACAAGGACCCTGGTGACCCAGGACAAGGACCCTGGTGACCCAGGACAAGGACCCTGGTGACCCAGGACAAGGACCCTGGTGACCCAGGACAAGGACCCTGGTGACCCAGGACAAGGACCCTGGTGACCCAGGACAAGGACCCGGGTGACCCAGGACAAGGACTCTGGTGACCCAGGACAAGGACCCTGGTGACCCAGGACAAGGACCCTGGTGACCCAGGACAAGGACCTTGGTGACCCAGGACAAGGACCCTGTGACCCAGGACAAGGACCGTGGTGACCCAGGACAAGGACCCTGGTGACCCAGGACAAGGACCCTGGTGACCCAGGACAAGGGCTCTGGTGACCCAGGACAAGGACCTTGGTGACCCAGGACAAGGACCCTGGTGACCCAGGACAAGGACCGTGGTGACCCAGGACAAGCACCGTGGGGACCCAGGACAAGGACCGTGGAGACCCAGGACAAGGACCGTGAAGACCCAGGACAAGGACTGTGGGGACCCAGGACAAGTACTGTGGGGTCCCAGGACAAGTACCTTCAATCCGGACCTGAGCACGATAGATAACTAGCCATTCCATGCCAATAAATCTGCCAATAGATAATTACAATTATAACTTCTCTAGCTAAACAAGAATGTTAGGGTTGAGTCTCTTCCCACATCCACCACACGTGTCTATGTTATGACTACCGCTCGTAGGATGGGTATATTGAGTGTATAGTAAAGGTGTCAAGCTGAGCTAACTCAGTGTATCTCTCTCAGGATTGGAAACGAGCGGTGTATGAATGGTATGACGAGGTCGCTGACATGCCCAGTTCCTTCGTCGCTTCCTTTCAGCTCCTGAAAAAGAAGAAAATTGGTCATTACACTCAAGTATGTGTGTCTTTTGTATATATTATTTACATTTCCTCTGTTTCATTCTTAAGTGTCTCTACTCTCTTTCTCTTTCTACCTTTATTTAGTTTCTCTTGTCTGTGTCATTGTTCGGTGTCCACTCGTCGTTTCTTTGAGTTTCAATGTTGATAAATGAAAATATAACAATATCAGTCATAAATACAAAATATTTGACAAGAAAAAAGGCAGCTCGAAGTAATCATAAGTAAAAACCACAACAGTACGAAACATTGCCCGTTTGTTAACAGTAAAGCTAACGGAATACTAGATTTAATATCTGTAAATATCGAATGCAAGATGCCAGAAACCATATTTATTTTCTAGTACGCAGTTGCCAGAGTATCTTGAATATGACATTTAGTTTTGGTCTCCATAAAAGACGAAGACAGACTTGAGAGAGAATATAGAAGAATAATGTGAAGAATAATGTGAAGAATGATGTGAAGAATGATGTGAAGAATAATGTGAAGAATAATGTAAAGAATAATGTGAAGAATTATGTGAAGAATGATGTGAAGAATAATGTGAAGAATGATGTGAAGAATGATGTGAAGAATAATGTGAAGAATAATGTGAAGAATAATGTGAAGAATGATGTGAAGAATGATGTGAAGAATAATGTGAAGAATAATGTAAAGAATAATGTGAAGAATTATGTGAAGAATGATGTGAAGAATAATGTGAAGAATGATGTGAAGAATGATGTGAAGAATAATGTGAAGAATAATGTGAAGAATAATGTGAAGAATGATGTGAAGAATGATGTGAAGAATAATGTGAAGAATAATGTGAAGAATAATGTGAAGAATAATGTGAAGAATGATGTGAAGAATAATGTGAAGAATAATGTGAAGAATGATGTGAAGAATGATGTGAAGAATAATGTGAAGAATAATGTGAAGAATGATGTGAAGAATAATGTGAAGAATGATGTGAAGAATGATGTGAAGAATAATGTGAAGAATGATGTGAAGAATGATGTGAAGAATGATGTGAAGAATGATGTGAAGAATAATGTGAAGAATTATGTGAAGAATGATGTGAAGAATGATGTGAAGAATGATGTGAAGAATAATGTGAAGAATGATGTGAAGAATGATGTGAAGAATGATGTGAAGAATGATGTGAAGAATAATGTGAAGAATGATGTGAAGAATAATGTGAAGAATGATGTGAAGAATAATGTGAAGAATGATGTGAAGAATAATGTGAAGAATAATGTGAAGAATAATGTGAAGAATGATGTGAAGAATAATGTGAAGAATGATGTGAAGAATGATGTGAAGAATAATGTGAAGAATGATGTGAAGAATGATGTGAAGAATAATGTGAAGAATAATGTGAAGAATAATGTGAAGAATAATGTGAAGAATGATGTGAAGAATGATGTGAAGAATAATGTGAAGAATGATGTGAAGAATAATGTGAAGAATGATGTGAAGAATGATGTGAAGAATAATGTGAAGAATGATGTGAAGAATAATGTGAAGAATAATGTGAAGAATAATGTGAAGAATGATGTGAAGAATAATGTGAAGAATGATGTGAAGAATGATGTGAAGAATAATGTGAAGAATAATGTGAAGAATGTGAAGAATAATGAAGATGTGAAGAATGAAGAATAATGTGAAGAATAATGTGAAGAATAATGTGAAGAATGATGTGAAGAATAATGTGAAGAATAATGTGAAGAATGATGTGAAGAATAATGTGAAGAATAATGTGAAGAATAATGTGAAGAATAATGTGAAGAATGATGTGAAGAATAATGTGAAGAATAATGTGAAGAATAATGTGAAGAATAATGTGAAGAATGATGTGAAGAATAATGTGAAGAATAATGTGAAGAATAATGTGAAGAATAATGTGAAGAATGATGTGAAGAATAATGTGAAGAATAATGTGAAGAATAATGTGAAGAATAATGTGAAGAATAATGTGAAGAATAATGTGAAGAATAATGTGAAGAATAATGTGAAGAATAATGTGAAGAATAATGTGAAGAATAATGTGAAGAATAATGTGAAGAATAATGTGAAGAATGATGTGAAGAATAATGTGAAGAATAATGTGAAGAATAATGTGAAGAATAATGTGAAGAATGATGTGAAGAATAATGTGAAGAATAATGTGAAGAATAATGTGAAGAATGATGTGAAGAATGATGTGAAGAATAATGTGAAGAATAATGTGAAGAATGATGTGAAGAATAATGTGAAGAATGATGTGAAGAATGATGTGAAGAATAATGTGAAGAATGATGTGAAGAATAATGTGAAGAATAATGTGAAGAATAATGTGAAGAATAATGTGAAGAATGATGTGAAGAATAATGTGAAGAATAATGTGAAGAATAATGTGAAGAATAATGTGAAGAATAATGTGAAGAATAATGTGAAGAATAATGTGAAGAATGATGTGAAGAATGATGTGAAGAATAATGTGAAGAATGATGTGAAGAATAATGTGAAGAATAATGTGAAGAATAATGTGAAGAATAATGTGAAGAATAATGTGAAGAATAATGTGAAGAATAATGTGAAGAATGATGTGAAGAATGTGAAGATGTGAAGAATGATGTGAAGAATGATGTGAAGAATAATGTGAAGAATGATGTGAAGAATAACGTGAAGAATAATGTGAAGAATAATGTGAAGAATAATGTGAAGAATAATGTGAAGAATAATGTGAAGAATAATGTGAAGAATGCACAATATACTGTGTAGTATTTTGTTAAGAAGGTTTTGTTTGTATACCACCAACTTTATCAATTACAGTGAGTATATATATGCATATACATATATATATATATATATATATATATATATATATATATATATATATATATATATATATATATACATATATATAAATCTTGTAATTTTGGCTTTAACAGCAACGCTCTTCTTGCTGAATAAGGAAAGCGAAAATTTGCGTATGCAGTAATTTCGCAAAAATCATTCTGAACCTAACGTAAAACATATATTTCACTGTATTATTTATTATTAAATTAAACTTGTCTAAAATATATTTATTTGGATTAGGCAAAATTAATTGCGCTTGTTATAATAAGGTTAGGTAAGTTTTCTAAGGTTCTTTTGGTACAAAATTATTAATTTTTACATTAGCATAAATTAAAAAAATATATTTTTAAACGTATAAGAGAAAATTTTAGAAAGGACTTAATTAATTTTAAATGAATTATTGCTAACTGACCAGCTTTACCTATTCGGCACGACATATATATATATTGAAGACGTAAGTGATATGTAGAGCTGGGCGGATCATGTCATCTGTTGTAATGAGTCTGAGCCAAGTGGGATCATCGAAACTTTAAAAATTAGGTGGGTCAGTGAGCCAACCACAGTGCTCGTCTATATATATAGTTTCATGCAAAAACAGTATCACGTCTGATGAGAGTAAGTTTGGCCAGTGTTGGTGAAATTAAGAATTAACCTGACATCTGTATGATGGTGGCAGTAGCGGCAACCAGAACAGATCCAAAACATTGCTTGTTATGCCTCTCAGCTTCCTTGATAATAACCTTGGCCTCCGGGACAGTGACCCATGTAATTCTTATCACAACATCCACATGGTATCATATAGACGCAAGTAGTAGTGGTCTTGGTTACGGTTTTCTTTTTATCAAAGTCCATTACGTTGCTGGAGAATTATGCGACCGAAATGTTGACTTTACATGTGTACGCCCCTCTCTACTTGTAGACAAATGGAGTCTACCTGGAGGGCATTCCGAGGATCAACGCCCCCGCGGCCCGGTCCACGACCAGGCCTCCCAGTGGATCAGGGCCTGATCAACGAGGCCCTTACTGCTGGCCGCACGCAATCCAACTTACAAACCACAGCCCGGCTGATCCGGCACCGTCTTTAGGTATCTGTCCAGCTCCCTCTTAAAGACAACCAGGGGTCTACCGGTAATTCCCCTTATTGCTGGTGGGAGGCTGTTGAACAGTCTTGGGCCCCGGACACTTACTGCGTTTTCTTTTAGTGTACCAGTGACGCCCTACTTTTCACTGGGGGTATGTTGCATCGCCTGCCAGGTATTTTGCTTTCGTATGTAGTGATTGCTGTGTGCATATTGGGGACCAGTCCCTCCAGAATCTTCCAGGTGTAGATTATGATGCCTTTCTCTCGCCTGCGCTCTAGCGAGTGTAAGTCATGTGCTTCCAAGCGCTCCCAGTAGTTAAGGTGTTTGATGGAACTTATACGTGCAGTAAAGGTTCTCTGTACATTCTCTAGTTCTGCAGTTTTGCCTGCCTTGAATGGGGATGTTAATGTACAGCAGTATTCCAGCCTAAAGAGAATAATTGATTTAAAAAGGATCATCATTGGCTTAGCATCTCTTGTCTTGAATGTTCTCATTATCCATCCTATCAGTTTCCACGCAGATGTGATAGTGGCATTGTTGTGGTCCTTGAAGGTGAGGTCTTCGGACATTACCACACCCAGGCCCTTCACATTACTTTTCTGCTCAATTGTGTGATTGGAGTTTGTAGTATACTCAATCCTAGTTATTATTTCCTCCAGTTTTCCATAACGGAGTAGTTGGAATTTGTCTTCATTGAACATCATATTGGTCTCTGTTGCCCATTGGAAAACTTGGTTTATATCTTCTTGGAGCTTTGCCGTGTCCTCAATGGATGACACTCTCATGCAGATCCTAGTATCGTCTGCAAAGGATGATACAGTGCTGTGGTTTACGTCTCTATGTCTGATATGAGAATAAGGAACAGGATAGGTGCGAGTACTGTGCCTTGTGGGACAGAGCTCTTCACTATGGCAGCATCTGATTTAATTCTGTTTACCACTACTCTTTGTGTGCGATTGGTTAGAAAGTTGAAAATCCATCTGCCTACTTTGCCAGTTATCCCTCTAGCACGCATTTTGTATGCTATTACACCATGGTCGCACTTGTCAAAGGCTTTTTTCAAAGTCTGTGTATACGAAATCTGCATTCTGTTTGTTTTCCAGTGCATCTAGGACCATATCATAGTGGTCTAGCAGTTACGAAAGGCAGGAGCGACCTGCACTGAAACCGTGTTGCCCTGGGTTGTGCAATTTTTGGGAGTCCAGGTGGTTTGCTATCCTGCTTCTTAGAACTCTTCCAAAGATTTTTATGATGTGGGACGTTAAAGCTATTGGTCTATAGTTCTTAGCTACTGATTTGCTGCCACCTTTATGGATTGGGGCTATATCTGTTGTTTTTAGTGACTGTGGAATCTCACCTGTATCTAAGCTCCTTCTCCATAGCATACTTAGGGCCCGTGAGAGGGGTTTCTTGCAGTTTTTAATGAACACCGAGTTCCACGAGTCTGTGCCTGGGGCTGAGTGCATGGGCATGTCGTCGATGGTTTTCTCAAAGTCTAGTGGAGTCAGGGTTATGTCATAAATTTGGCATACATTGGCAGGGTTTTGAGGCTCATTCATGAAAAAACTGTTTGGATTGTCTATCTTTAGACTGGTTAGTGGCTCGCTGAAAACTGAGTCATATTGTGATTTCAGTATCTCACTCATTGCTTTGTTGTCGTCTGTGTAGGATCCGTCTTGTCTGAGCAGGGGCCCTATACTAGAAGTGATTTTTTACCTGTTTTTGAGATATGAAAAGAAATATTTCGAATTTCTTTCAATCTGGCATTCTTGAGGAGCTCAGTGATTCTTCGTCTTCTTCTGTAGAGGGAGCATCTCTCTCTCTCTCTCTCTCTCTCTCTCTCTCTCTCTCTCTCTCTCTCTCTCTCTCTCTCTCTCTCTCCAGTTTAGCTCTTCTTTTCTTTTTTCTTACAGGAATATACCTTGAACATACTTCAAGGCATTGGTTAGGGTCCATGTAATTTCAGATATCCTCCCAGCATGTTTCATTTAGGGCATAGTTTACCTGATCCCAGATGATGTTCTTGTTGTTGAAGTTGAATTTGGTAAAGGTACCCTCATAGCTGTATGCGTCTTGCTGATCAGGACTCCTGTGCATGCAAGTCTGGACGTCGATTAGACTGTGATCAGAATTTGTTGTTTTTTATATTGTTATGTTCCTTACCAGGTCCTCATTATTTGTGAAAATAAGGTCCAGCGTGTTCTTCAGTCTTGTTGGCTCCACTATTTGCTGACTTAGGGTGTGTTTGTTGTAGAAATTCAGCAGCGCCTGTGTGTGTGACTTTCCATCTGAGCTGCCTCCAGGGATTATTTCTGCTACATTATTGCTATATTCTTCCATTTTTGTATGTCTTAGATTGAAGTCACCAAGCAGCAAGATGTTTGGGGATGGGGCTGGAAAGTTTTCCAGACGGGAGTCAATTTTTGATAGTTGTTATTTGAACTGTTGGGAAGTTGCATCCAGTGGCTTATATACAAGTACAATGACTAAGTTTTGGTTCTCGATTTTTATTGCCAGAACTTCAACTGCATCATTTGTGGTGTTCAGTATCTCTGTGCAAATGAGAGAGAGACTCTTTGACATACAGGCCAACACCCCCCCCCCCCTCGTTGCCTGTTCTTTCTGTCGCATCTGCAAAGGTTGTATCTAGGTATCCATATTTCACTGTCAAAGTAATCTTTTGCATGGGTCTCTGTGAAGGCTGCAAACATTGCGTTTGACTCCTCTAGAAGTCCACTAATGAAAGGTATTTTGTTGTTGGTGGATGGTTTAAGGTCCTGATTATTAGCAAATATAAATGAGGTTGTGTCGCATGTTTGGTGGAGGGATTTTGTTGTTGACATCAGTAGTTGTAAGTCCGGAAGAGCCACTGGCTGTGCCTCCAGTCTAACAAGGCTCCAAAGTAGTGGACTATTTTGGTTATCTCTTTCCATTTTCTTTCTTCGTTTCCTACCACTAAAACATCACTTGGGGTGTTGTCATAGCTACCATAACTACTATGATGTGTTGTACGGGGTGTGTGCCTCCTAGTCCCTTTTAAATGGTATGCAGTGCAATTGGTATTGTAACATTGTTTTTCAAGGACTGAAGAATAATACATCTCAGGGTGGAAGTATCTGCAAGACGTAGAACGACACACTCCCTTAGACAGGTCACGGCATTTTTTGGGATGCTCAAAGTTGCATGCCCCATTCGTTTTCCCTGATATTCCGTGTTTACAGATGCCCCAAACATAGAATTTGCACCATTTTGTTTTTGGCTAGGTACAATTCGTGCTGGATGTATTCCTAATCTTTGCAGGTCCTAGAACTGCACTTCAGTCCTCCATAGCCAAACCAGAGACACCACCATCTGTTGTCATGGCACCAACATTTTTCCTGAAAGAGGACTCCTCTACTACATCTGTACTAGAGGTTATGGCTGTGATGGGGTTGTAATTTTTTCCTTTCATTGCATTGTGTAGCATTCTCTCAGCTTTTTTCCAGCAGCCGGTGATAAAGTGTTGATAACGAATTTCAAGGAGACTGATGTAATCACATATTTTTCTGGAGAATCTGACTGAGTAAGGCTGCATTCCTCACCCGCATATTGCGTCTTATTCACATGATTATCGATATAACTCATAAATATATACAGAGAAGAGCTAATAAACTCGCACCATCACTAAAAAAAATATAAAGAAAGACTCGAAGCCCTGAACTATTTCTTTCATGAAAAACAGAGCCTACGAGGAGAGCTCATTCATATATTTTACATATTAAATGGTTTTAATGCACTCATACACGAAGAACTAATCTGAAGTGCAAAATGAGTCAATGACTCGAAACAATATAATGAAAATTCGAGGCAAGAGATGCAACAGGAATGTGTGCAAAGGTTTTATTTGCAAACAGAATTATTGAAGTATGGATCAAACTACCTGCTTGAAGCTCTGGGTGTGATAACAATGTAGTCATTGAGGAACCAGCAGGACAAGAATTTTGTAGTCATAGGATTCAACTAGATATTCATGCTAGGACAAAGTGTAATCAACGCATTCCTGATAGTAGTTGAGCGATTACATGAGGACGAACAAGTAACAATAAGCCACCTACGTTAATAATATATGTTAGTGGTAAAAACAGAGGTTGTTTGGGTGGTTGTGGTAGTCTCAGCAGTGGCCACTGATGTTCTGGTGTGTGCTCTGGGTATCTAGTTGTTCACACCCACCTGCACCACATTGTCCAGAAGTACAACTAGTGGTAACTAGAAGTAGAACCAATGATACACACAACTCTATGAGTAGCAATGGAGTAACACCAGTAGTCTAGGTAGGAACAGTAGTGAAAGGTAATAGTAGTTTATAGCCCATGACCCCCAAGCAGTTCCGTCTCTCCTGTATGTGTCCTTCTTTCATGTCTGCTCTCTGTGTTATTGTTCAGTGTCTCCTCTGTGTGTCATCGTTCAGTGTCTCCTCTCTGTTATCTTTCAGTGTCTCCCTCTCTTGTTGTCGTTCAATGTCTCTTTGCGTCATCGTCCAGTGTCTCCTCTCATTTATCATTCAGTGTCTCCTCTCTATGTGTCATCGTTCAGTGTCTCCTCTCTGTGTTATCCTTCAGTGTCTCCTTTCTGTATCCTTGTTTACGATACTTTTTCAGAGTTTCCTTCCTGTTTATCTTCACTAACTTTTCTCTTTATTTTAAAAATCATAATTATCTAAGTACTAATGTTTGATACTCTTGACACGAGTGTTCTTGGCGGCTAAACTAATAAACATTGATACTGTTGTATAAACAGTGATAATGTGATATAATCATTGACATTGTATAAACATTGATATTAATAATATTCAGTGCAATAGCTGAGAGATTCAGTGCAGTAACTGAGAGATTCAGTAACTGATTCATTGCGGCAGCTGATTCAGTGCAGTAGCTGAGAGATTGTCAATACAGACAGGATACTAGCTTTGATACTGGTGAGAATCAAGCTTTATTCTCACCCATTCTCTAGGTGCTATGTGACTCCTAGTGCTCTAGGGCTACAGGATGACAGAGACGAGGGTAGAAAATGTCTTGTTCATGTCGTGTAACTCCTCCTGCAGGTGGTGTGGGCTGATACCAGCGAGGTGGGCTGCGGCATTGTCCACTATGAGGTGGAGCTGCAGGGCAAACTCTACCCGGAGAGCAAGATCTATGTGTGTAACTATGGTCAGGCTGGTAACGTGAAGGAACGACCCATCTATGCTGAGGGTGCCGCTGGCTCCCAGTGCCCTGGTGCCGCCTCATCTACCTACCCTGACCTCTGTATCTAGGATCCCCCAGGATAGGTACTAACTAGTTTATAGAAGCCTGTGTCCCCTCCCCCACCATGTTGTCTAGGTTAGGTAAGATTTGCCAGGAAACAGGACAAGTGTTTCCTATCGCGGGTCTTTGTCATGTGATGACCTGCCGCTGAAGCTTTTAGCCATCTGACCGAGACCTTCAACCGGCTTACCGGTCCACCCCATTAAAAATTATGGTCATGATTGTAGTCTGTAGGAAACTGTGTGGTAAAATTGTTTACGAGTTCACACACACACACATACACATGGGGTCAGGAGCTGTGAATCGACCCCTGTAACCTCATATAGGTGAGTACCCTAAAAAAAATTCCAAATAAAAAACATCAAACAAAAAAAAATTAAAAATATTATTTTCATTATTTTTTAAGATATCTCAGTTTTACTAAAAAAATCGTGGTTAATTTTAAAAAGCATCACATAAAATTTCCCCGAGGCCCTGCAGGCACCCCAGTGATTTAAAAAAAATAAAGTACATGAAACTCTAACACTTTTGTACAAATATTTAAAGTATGTGACAATGTTGTTAGCAAGAAATAAGAGGCACAGAGAGGAGCAGGATCACCCACAAGCTGGTGGCTGTGGGGAGTGTGTGTGTGTGTGTGTGTGTGTGTGTGTGTGTGTGTGTGAGTGTGTGTGTGTGTGTGTGTGTGTGTGTGTGTGTGTGTGTGTGTGTGTGTGTGTGTCTGTGTGTGTGTGTGTGTGTATGTGTGTGTTTGTGCCCTCCAACCCTCAGTCTGTGCCTTCGATCCCAATTTCATTGTCTAATTACAAATGTCAAATCATCACTAGATATTCCTGACTCGCCATCAGCATCGTGGTGACCAAGTGTAGACACTCAACAAATATAGAGAAGAGCAACTGGCTTGTTCCTCTTAGAAAAAGGTGACACGTTGACTAATTAAAGCAATTTGAACGTATTTAATTTACGTCATTTAAACATCTAAATAGAATTATATGAATTAGAATGTGTAGAGACTAAAAGCTTGAAACAGCTCTATAACCTGCTATGATAGCACAAACATAATCACATTTAATGAGTAATTTGTAGTGTAACAGATTCGTGGATATTGTAGCAGCCAGACTTAGGCTTGGTTAAAAGTTCATCTGGCAGGTCTACATACAATACACAGACGATGATACACTAAGATATGTAGAGGATAGCAAACAAATCTATGTGATATGTTAAGGGTATCTATCTTCTTAGAGATAATAAGTTATCATAAATTCTGAGCAAATTAGCTAAATTTGCTTGTAACTAATTAAGAATAACTGTGTATGTGACAGTATTGTAAATGTAAGGACGTGAACTTCTAACTGTTGTGGAGCCAAGTTCCTGAGGCCAAATTCTGTGCATGTATCTGGCGCTACCGTCCACAGGATGGGTGTTGGGCGCACAATAAACTAGCCACTTCCACTGCAAAACTCAATTTATTTTTTCACTGTATTTCCCACTACTGTATACAGTATATCTTTATTTTAAGTTTTTTTTAGTCATGAGGAAACCCCATGTGGATCATACAGCGTTGAAATTTTGACGGATGACGAAATAGCATCTCCATTTAAACCAAAATATATGATCTTCCGAATCCATCAACTACACCTGAGAGGTAGAACTGGAATAATGACACATATTTGACGCTGATCAAGACATTTATTAGGGAAATGTATCGCCACGAGTGATTTCTTCAGTCTTAATACAGAGTGGTGGAACAAGTAGTATATGTGACACAGCACCGTGTCTTCCTTTGCAGATGACACCCGAATCTGCATGACAGTGTCTTCCATTGCATACACTGCAAGGCTCCAGGCGGACATCAACCAAATCTTTCAGTGGGCTGCAGAAAACAATATGAAGTTCAACGATGAGAAATTTCAATTACTCAGATATGGTAAACACGAGGAAATTAAATCTTCATCAGAGTACAAAACAAATTCTGGCCACAAAATAGAGCGAAACACCAACGTCAAAGACCTGGGAGTGATCATGTCGGAGGATCTCACCTTCAAGGACCATAACATTGTATCAATCGCATCTGCTAGAAAAATGACAGGATGGATAATGAGAACCTTCAAAACTAGGGAGGCCAAGCCCATGATGACACTCTTCAGGTCACTTGTTCTATCTAGGCTGGAATATTGCTGCACACTAACAGCACCTTTCAAGGCAGGTGAAATTGCCGACCTAGAAAATGTACAGAGAACTTTCACGGCGCGCATAACGGAGATAAAACACCTCAATTACTGGGAGCGCTTGAGGTTCCTAAACCTGTATTCCCTGGAACGCAGGCGGGAGAGATACATGATTATATACACCTGGAAAATCCTAGAGGGACTAGTACCGAACTTGCACACGAAAATCACTCACTACGAAAGCAAAAGACTTGGCAGACGATGCAACATCCCCCCAATGAAAAGCAGGAGTGTCAATAGCACGTTAAGAGACCATACAATAAGTGTCAGGGGTCCGAGACTGTTCAACTGCCTCCCAGCACACATAAGGGGGATTACCAACAGACCCCTGGCAGTCTTCAAGCTGGCACTGGACAAGCACCTAAAGTCTGTTCCTGACCAGCCGGGCTGTGGCTCGTACGTTGGTTTGCGTGCAGCCAGCAGCAACAGCCTGGTTGATCAGGCTCTGATCCACCAGGAGGCCTGGTCACAGACCGGGCCGCGGGGGCGTTGACCCCCGGAGCTCTCTCCAGGTAAACTCTCCAGGGGGTCAGGTGAGCTAAGGTTAAAAATAGGGTAACAATTACAGTAATCACCAATACTATATATACCACACAAATCAGCCAAACTACTGCTACTTAACAGTGATACCGTCAGTAGATGATATCAAATTGTTCCAGGGAGCACTGAAGCAGGCCTAACGGCCTCGTATATTTGTCGAACCATTTTTTATAGATTACTCAATATGTTATTCCTAATATATTGCCTCATTTGCAACCCATACTCCTGCACTGTATATACTCCTGCACTGTATATACTCCTGCACTGTATATACTCCTGCACTGTATATACTCCTGCACTGTATATACGCTGCTGCGTGATATAAATCTGATAAAATTGAGCATCGTGATATAAATCTGATAAAATTGAGCATATATATATATATATATATATATATATATATATATATATATATATATATATATATATATATGTCGTGCCGAATAGGCAGAACTTGCGATCTTGGCTTAAATAGCAACGCTCATCTTGCCATATAGGACAAGTGCAAATTTGTGTATGCAATAATTTCGCCAAAATCATTCTCAACCTAACGAAAAAAATATATTTCACTGTGTTTGTTTAGTATTAAATTATTGTAAACAAATCTAAAATATATATTGTTGGGTTAGGCTAAAATAAATTGTTCTTGTTATAATAAGGTTAGGTAAGTTTTCTAAGATTCTTTTTGTGCAAAATTAAAAATTCTTACATTAACATTAATGAAAAAAATATGTCTTTAAACGTATAAGAGAAAATTTCAGAAATGACTTAATTTTAAATGAGTTCTTGCTTATTGACCAGTTTCACATATTCGGCACGACATATATATATATACATATATATATATATGTCGTGCCGAATATGTAAAACTGGTCAATTAGCAAGAACTCATTTAAAATTAAGTCCTTTCTGAAATTTTCTTTTATATGTTTAAAGATATATTTTTTTCATTAATGTTAATGTAAAAAAATTTAATTTTGCACCAAAAGAATCTTAGAAAACTTACCTAACCTTATTATAACAAGAGTAATTTATTTTAGCCTAACCCAACTAAATATATTTTAGATTTGTTTACAATAATTTAATACTAAACAAACACAGTGAAATATATTTTTTTCGTTAGGTTCAGAATGATTTTGGCAAAATTATTGCATACACAAATTTTCACTGTTCTTATATGGCAAGATGAGCGTTGCTATTTAAGCCAAAATCGCAAGTTATATATATATATATGTCTTGCCGAATATGTAAAACTGGTCAATTAGCAAGAACTCGTTTAAAATTAAGTCCTTTCTAAAATTTTCTCTTATACATTTAAAGATATATATTTTTTCATTAATGTTGATGCAAAAATTATAATTTTGCACCAAAAAGAACTTAGAAAACTTACCTAACCTTATTATAACAAGAAGAATTTATTTTAGCCTAACCCAACTAAATATATTTTAGATTTGTTTACAATAATTTAATACTAAACAAACACAGTGAAATATATTTTTTTCGTTAGGTTCAGAACGATTTCGGCGAAATTATTGCATACACAAATTTTCACTTGTCCTATATGGCAAGATGAGCGTTGCTATTTAAGCCAATATCGCAAGTTCCGCCTATTCGGCACGACATATATATATATATATATATATATATATATATATATATATATATATATATATATATATATATATATATATATATATATATATATATATATATATATATATATATATATATATAACGGGTTTATTTGTTTGGTATTCTGTAAGCAGGTGGTTAAATATATATGTCTTCGGAAGCTTCTTACTTTATTGTTAAGTCGTGGTGGGTACACAGGCTTGTGTGTTGTGCCCATGGCCTGGGAGGGCCATCCCACGAGAGAGAGCTAGGAGTAGGCCTTATGTCTTCCTGCTAGGCTGCTGTGTGAGTGAGAGTGAGGCAAGGGCAGGCAGACTGAAGTGGCAACACCTATAGGTGGCAGCAACAGCATGGCTCAAAATATGAACTAAGCTGGCAGACAGCATGGGCTGTCTGTGCAGACAGTACAGGCTGTCTACATACGCTCGGCCACCTACTGCGCGTCGTCCCAACGCGACAATACTGGTGGTAAAAGAAACTCGGTCTCTCTCTCTTAGGAACAGGGCACAGAACACAAAATAAAAACATATATATACATATGGACATGGAAAAAAAACTTCCTACAGGGAGGGAAGAAAAAAACATGTGGGGTGTGCTAAACATAGTGGTCATAGGCAGTGAGCGTCGAAAGGGCATCACTGCACGCCTTCCTGCATCTGGACAGATACTGCAACACAGGAGACATCGCTGTGGCTGAGCTGTGACATAACAGGGTACGGTCTCCTCTGGAATGGTGAAGCAGTCATCGTAGGAGTCGCTGCAGGTTTTCACTCAACCTGGGGCACGACATGCTGGTGCCCTCGAGTGAGGCGTCGACAAAACTCGGCAACTGGGCAGGACTTCTGGCAAACAACTCAGGAGGACACTTCTCGACTGGTACTGTCGCTGGGCTGTCACTGCCGGCAAGCGTGGAGCGAGTTGTGGAGCGAGTCGTGGCAGAGACGACTGGGCGAAACATCTGGGAGTCATAACATCATACACCAGACTGCAGTGAGAGAGCTAGCAGTCAAAGTGACATCTTCTTTGTGCAGGCTGCTCACTGAAGCTTGTGACATGAGGCTGACACAGCGCCTGCCGACAGGGCTAACTGCGGCTTGGTGAGTGTCATTCTCTCGGCAGTTGGAGTTATAGCAGAGGTTAGTCTAAGCATCCCCAGACTTGTTTCTCTACAATTAACTGCACTCTGATGGTCTGGAGGTGAAGTGAAAGAAATCTCGATGGGAATTGTTACAAAAAACGCGATTCTAAAAGCTTAGAGATCTCCAGTGAATACTAGAAAAGACTGCCCTTCTAGCATCCAGCCTGTTACTGGGTTTTCGTAACAAGTAGTCAGTATCCTTGTCCAATTATCCATTAGAATTCAGTATGATTCAATAGTGCTTCAGGATTACAACTGGTAGGCTACTAACTAGAGAAATTAAAATTTTATAAATTTATTAAGTCTAGAGGCATATTATCAAATTAAATTAAATTAATCACAGTAATCAAAATAATATCACTTCTCTCGAGTACAATATTATTGTGCTGAAAGCACATATCACATTTATAATTCTTAAGTACCATCTGGTACTTTAACATTTAATAAGATATTACAAATATGTACAAGTAAGTTTGTGTATGTCTGTAAGTGCTCTAAGTAGTTTGCTATGTCTCAAGACTCGACTAGACTTAAACAAGTGACCGACAAATTCCTTAAATAAACTAACTTCTTGACCGACTGGCAACCAGAACAGTCTGCTTGAACAAAAAAGAATGCTAAGCCCAATAGCAATACAACAAGCAACTGCGACACAGAATCAGGAACAAGGAGATAATATAAGGACACTAAGTAGGGACCATCTGCAGATCCTCCACAAAAGTCACAAAACTCCCGACTGTGATAATACACAGATACCAGTACAAGTTAGGTCAGAAGCTACAGCTCAGGACCTGAGTTGTTTCGAGTGTCCATGAGACACACAACCTCAGTACAATGTCGAAAATCACTAAGTCTATACAATGTTCTGTGAAGAGAGTTCTACAGAACTAACAAGAATAATGAGACAGACAATCTGTCCAACCACCAAGAGAGTCTAGACCAGACTGAATACTTCAGGCGAGGTGAGGACACCCCCCCCTCGATCACGTGATAGCTCTGTGGACAGCTGCAGCTCAGAAACAGAAGCTGGCAGGGAAACGAGCAAAGAGTGATAATTACAGTAGTTAGACAATCAAGACTTGAACTGAGCACATAATATGTTACATCCTACCTAACAACATAAGTCAAATAATAATATAAAGTCATTTATTTACGATTTAGCTATTATCACAAATATAAGCAGTATAAAATTATATGAAAAGGTAATATACATTATATTCATAATCATAATACACATTATATATATTGCAACCCATTCAGGGGTTGCAGCAGGTACGATTCTGCATAACATCACGAGCGATGAGCATTAAGAACTTTCTGTACAAATGGGGCTCATACGCTCAGAGCTGACTGATAACTGTCAAACGCACTGGTCACACGGGTGACTTAACACAGTGGTGCTACTCAGGTCTGGCTCAGACCTCACTGGACACACGGAAACTACACACACCTGCGGTACATGCGGTACAACATGGCTTAAACTAGCAAATGATGCTTTTCTGTGCACAAAACTGACACTAAGACATATACTAAAATGTGAGAACACTGAATGAGAGGAATTAATTAACACATGACATATATTTTCTCTCAGTCTTCTCGACAATACTGAAATAATTACTAGAAACACTCGATGTGACATCATGTGATGTCAGGCATGATGTCGCGAGGTGACGTCAGCAGCACTGTGACGTCAGCAGACATCTCGAGGTGATGTCAGGCAGACATCGTGACGTCATGAAGTCGGGCAGCATCGTCGGTGACGTCAAAGTGATGCGGGCAGCAGACCACAGCATGAGGCCTGGGACATCTGGTAACTCACATGGCTTGTAGATCCACGTGACATCGTCCACACCCACGTGGCATCGTGATCTACGTGGTGTCGTGACCTACGTGGCATGCTGGTCTACGTAGCTTTGAGTGGCCTCGGGCACTCGGATGCACAGCTCTGGCAATGAATCACACGAAAAATAGCAAAAAACACAGCAGAGGGAGTGAGTAGTGGTGAGTGGTGTATGGTAGTGTGGTGGCGAGGAGCATGGATGAGTGTATGGTGAGGGAGCACCTGGCCATTCCTCCTCCTCCCACCCACAAACACAGGGAAACACACTGGACGCAGAAATCACAACGAAACTCACTTCTGGCTTGCTGAAACAGCTGTGCTGAGCTGAACAACAACAGCAACATACAAGTGACGCTGAACACGTGACTTGGGAAACAGCGTGGGATGCTGTAGCGTGGGGTCACTGGGATGCCACTTACAATTCTCGGAGAATTTCGGCAAATTTCGGCCTGGATCCTGCTTGTACCTGTGTCTGGATGCTCAAATGTGCAGACACGACATCAGAATAACTCGTTGAGAGACGGATGCTTCTTGCATGGGATGATGAAGTCAAGATGACTTCATTCCTTCCTTCCTCTCTCTGGGCAAACACAACTGCTGCGACCACCGCTGCTACCAATGTTTAATGGGCTTATTTGGTGTTCTGGTAGCGGGGAGTAAATGATACGTCTTCGGAGCTTCTTACTTTATTGTTAAGTCGTGGTGGGTACACAGGCTTGTGTGTTGTGCCCATGGCCCGGGCAGGGCCATCCCACGAGAGAGAGCTAGGAGTAGGCCTTGTGTCTTCCTGCTAAGCCACTGTGTGAGAGTGAGGCAAGGGCAGGCAGGCTGAAGTGGCAACTCCTATAGGTGGCAGCACCAGCATGGCGTGAAATATGAACTAAGCTGGCAGACAGCATGGGCTGTCTGTGCAGACAGTACAGGCTGTCTACATATATATATATATATATATATATATATATATATATATATATATATATATATATATATATATATATATATATATATATATATATACATATATATATATATATATATGTATATATATATATATATATATATATATATATATATATATATATATATATATATATATATATATATATATATATATATGCAATAAGATCACAGTAAACAGGTGATTTCAGAATATGCAAACCAACCACTCTGAAAGAATAGAGAAATTCCTCAATAGAGAATTTCTCTATTCTTTCAGAGTGGTTGTTTTGCATATATATATATATATATATATATATATATATATATATATATATATATATATATATATATATATATATATATATATATATATATATATATATATATATTGCCGTCTCCCACCGAGGCAGGGTGACCCAAAGAGAAAGAAAATCCCCAAAAAGAAAATACTTTCATCATCATTCAACACTTTCACCTCACTCACAGAATCATTTTTTTGCAGAGGTGCTCAGAATACAACAGTTTAGAAGTATATACGTATAAAAATACACAATATATCTCTCCAAACTGCCAATATCCCAAACCCCTCCTTTAGAGTGCAGGCATTGTACTTCCCATTTCCAGGACTCAAGTCCAGTTATATAAAATAACCGATTTCCCTGAATCCCTTCACTAAATATTATCCTGCTCACACTCCAACAGATCGTCAGGTCCCAAATACCATTTGTCTCCATTCAATCCTATCTAACACGCTCACGCACGCTTGCTGGAAGTCCAAACCCCTCGCCCAGAACACCCCCTTTACCCCCTCCCTCCAACCTTTTCGAGGACGACCCCTACCCCGCTTTCCTTCCCCTTCAGATTTATACGCTCTCCATGTCATTCTACTTTGATCCATTCTCTCTAAATGACCAAACCACCTCCACAAACCCTCTTCAGCCCTCTGACTAATACTTTTATTAACTCCACACCTTATATATATATATATATATATATATATATATATATATATATATATATATATAGATATATATATATATATATATATATATATATATATATATATATATATGCTAAACAACCACTGTGAAAGAATAATGAAATTCCAAGTGCTTTCGTGACTTCTAACATTATCATAGTTCCTTGATAATGTGAGAAGTCACGAAAGCGCCTAGAATTTCACTATTCTTTCACACTGATTGTTTTGCATATTTTGATATCACCTGTTTACTGTGATCTTATTGCATATATATATCCTGATGTCCAAAATCATTTGAGATCTAACCAGAAGCTTAGATCACAGCAGGAGTCTACACTATCCCATACTCAGGATAACAAAATAACGCCATGATTCTGAAGCATGAGTACACATGGTGATCTAGCAGCACTGAATGAACATGTTATCCACTAGGATGAACATGGTTTGTCATGATGTTACTCTCATCATCAGAGAATAAGAGAGAACGTGATGTTACCTGAAAACAGCAGTCAGTCTGACACAGCACAATAAAATCAGGGGGCACTGTAGCATCCGTTAACCCCCCCTCCCTGTTCCAGCAAAACTTACCTTACATGGACATACCTAGTAAGGACCAGCTAAGAGGCTGTGGCCAGAAGCTACGAATCGACCCCTGCAACTACAGATAGCTGACTACCTTTTCTATAACCTCGACACTTGACCCAGGAACCTGCCCGGGAAGCTCTACGTCTCTTTGGAAGAACTATTAATGGACAGTTCTCAAGGTGCTCTGTATCACTCAAGAACGCTCTTCTGTGAGCAAAACGTTGCGTAAAGGCTTGTTGCTTTGTGTATTTCTGTTGTCTTACTCTGCTATACTGTCGGTTTTACCCGGGTTAATATATGAGACACCTGAGCAACATTTGGGTATCTTTATTCTGGAAACGTTTCGCCAACCAGTGGATTCTTCAGTCCAATGAAGAGAAAAGTGGAAGATGGAAAGTTTGAAGTAATCAGTCCCTCAGCCTGAGACTGATTACCTCAAATTCCTCATCTTCCACCTTTCTCTGCATTGGACTGAAGAAGCCACTGGCTGGCGAAACGTTTCCAGAATAAAGGTACCCAAATGTTGCTCAAGTGTCTTATTTACATCAACTTGTCGGTTTTCTAAAGCGTTCATTCACAGCCTGGTTAAGTTGACACCCCCGGCGTCGGCGTCAGCCACTTTGTGCTTCACGAACGACATCAATACACCCAATCGTTGACGGCAACATAAGTGAACCTGAGAAAGACTCCGACGCCGATAATAACCAAAATATACTCGAAAAATACTCCGACGCCAGCGTCAGCATCATTACACTCCAGGAATACTCTGATGCCAACAAACTCGAGATAAGAAGGCAGATAACAGAGATGTATCCTCAACTAACTCAGAAGCTGATGTAAACAGGTCCAGTGAGAGAGACAGCTGATTGTGGTACCTGTCTGGCACCCTCACACACACTCTCCTGGCACCCTCATACAAACACCCTCCTCTCCCCCGTAACCACCCCACACACACTCTCCTCGCACCCTCATACAAACTCTCCTCCCCCTGTAACCACCCCACACACACACCCTCCGGGCACCCTCTTTCACCCTCCCCTCCCCCCAACATGCTTTTAGTATCCTCTCTCCCCAGATCTTTGTATCATCCTCCCCCCTACACTTCCCTTACGGACGGTTCCTTAATGTTGATGAGGGGCTCTTGATTTAGGGAATTGGATCTGTTCTCCAGTTCCCCGAATTAAGCCCGAATGCCTTCCACATCCCCCCTAGGCGCTGTATAATCCTACGGGTTTAGCGCTTCCCCCTTGATTGCAATAATAATAACCCCCCCTACACTACCCGACCCAAGCTAGTGGAACCCTCCCTCCCTTAACCTTGTGGGTAACTGGTAGATACGTAACAAGACCATCTGTCACGTGATCACTACATGCAGCCAGTTAGAGCCAGTTTGCTAAGCGATATATAGCGAGCGAATGAAGTCAAAGGCGCTGTTGGCCGGTGCTCTCCAAGACTGCTCTGGCGACAGCCCAGACGTCTTCAAGAGGTACTCAGGGTGTTATGTTGTCATCCTGGTAGAGTTGTTGTGTTTCATAGTAAGAAAATGAACCTAGCAACTGTGAAAGATTGCGTAACAAAGGCAGCACAGTAAATAGCCTCCTAGTAAAAAGATAATTTTTTTTATATTATCTTCCAAGGCCTCAAAGTGACAACAGCCATTGAAAAGTGACTAAACTTGACAAGAATAGCGGTTATCTAATCTCGCAAGACTAGTGAACGCGTGAGAACTTTACGAGTGAGAGAAGGGATCACTGACTGCACGAAAAGGACAGGTGGGCACCTCGCCAAGAGCAAGCACAACAAATACACATCGTTGTAGTGCCCTCTCGACAACCTTAAGATAAAAATACTTCAAAGGAGACAAAGAGAGAGACAGACATGGCTGGTAAGGAAGTGCATATCATTGTATTCCTGCTTGTAGCTGTTATTCTTCAAGGAACGGGGGAAGGGGGTAGTGCATTCATGTTAGTCAAGGGCTCCTCATCCAAGGAATTATAGCTATTTTCCCCCTTCCTTGGATCAAGCCTGATTACCTTTGATTCACGGAAGTAACCTGATCTTAATATGTTAAACACTTCCTGGCGTAGATAATAGTAGTAATTATGAACCTTATTGTTATGCAGAGTATCTACTGCGCTATTTCTAGTATATAACAGTTGTTTATGGTTGTGATGTGCACTGTTATACCAGACGGTGCACTGTTATACCAGACGGTGCTCTGTTATACCATACAGTGCATTGTTATACCATACAGTGCACTGTTATACCATACAGTGCACTGTTATACCATACAGTGCACTGTTATACCATACAGTGCACTGTTATACCATACAGTGCACTGTTATACCATACAGTGCACTGTTATACCATACAGTGCACTTTTATACCATACGGTGCACTGTTATACCAGACGGTGCACTGTTATACCAGACGGTGCACTGTTATACCATGCAGTGCACTGTTATACCATACGGTGCACTTGCTCTGCCTCTCTGTATCTCTTAGATTTTCTGTTTTTCGCTGACTTGGTGCGACATCCCCGCCATGAGCACGTTAAGAGACAACACAGTGTCAGGGGCTCAAAACTGTTCAACTGCCTCCCAGCATACAAAAGGGAGATTACCAATAGATTCCTGGCTGCCTTCTATAAGGCGCTGGATAGGCACCTAAAGTCAGTAACTGACCAACCTTGCTGTGATTCGTACGTCGGTTTGCGTGCTGCCAGCAGTAACAGCCTGGTTGATCAGGCCCTGATCCACCTCAAGACCTGGTCATGGACCGGGCCGCGGGGGCGTTAGCCCCCGGAACACCTTCTACCTGCAGGGGATCAACGCCCCCGCGGCCCAGTCCACGACCAGGCCTCTCGGTAGATCAGAGCCTGATCAATCAGGCTGTTACTGCTGGCCGCACGTAGTCCAACGTACAAACCATAGCCCGGCTGATCTGGTACCGACTTAAGTATCTGTTCAGCTCCCTCTTGAATTCAGTCAGGGGTCTATTGGTGATTCCCCTTATGCATGGTAGGGAGGCTGTTGAACAGTCTTGGGCCCCGGACATTTATTGTGTTTTCCGTAGATTATGGTATATTTCTAGTCTGCGTTTCGGCGAGTACAAGTTGTGTGCTTCCAAGCGTTCCCAGTAATTTAGGTGACGTTAAGAGATATCAACGTGAGGTTACTGGAGGACAGGGGGGATGGGGGGGGAGACATGATAACGACATAAAATACTGAGAAGAATTGACAAGGGGAATAGTGACAAAATGTTTCGGAGATGGGACACAGCAACAAGAGGTCACAACTGGAAGCTGAAAACGTTGATGAGTCACAGGGATGTTAGGAAGTATTTCTTCGGCCATAGAGTTGTCAGGAAGTGGAACAATCTGGAAAGTGATGTAGTGGAGGCAGGATCCGTACACAGCTTTAAGACGAGATACGATAAAGCTCATGGAATAGGGAGAGAGTGGACCTAGTAGCGACCAGCGAGGAGGCAGGGCCAGGAGCTGCGACTCGACTCCTGCAACCACAAATTGGTATGTTCACACACACACACACATACACACACACACACACACACACACACACACATACACACACACACACACACACACACACACACACACACACACACACACACACACACACACACACACACACACACACACACACTCACACACACTCACACACACACACACACACACACACACACACACACACACACACACACACACACACACACACACACACACACATACACACACACACACACACACACACACACACACACACACACACACACATACACACACACACACACACACACACACACACACACATACACACACACACACACACACACACACACACATACACACACACACACACACACACACATACACACACACACACACACAGAGCTAAGGGGAATGTCCTATGAAGAAAGATTAAGGGAAATCGGCCTGACGACACTGGAGGACAGGAGGGTCAGGGGAGACATGATAACGACATATAAAATACTGCGTGGAATAGACAAGGTGGACAAGGACAGGATGTTCCAGGGAGGGGACACAGAAACAAGAGGCCACAATTGGAAGTTGAAGACACAAATGAGTCAGAGAGATAGTAGGAAGTATTTCTTCAGTCATAGAGTTGTAAGGCAGTGGAATAGCCTAGAAAATGACGTAGTGGAGGCAGGAACCATACACAGTTTTAAGACGAGGTTTGATAAAGCTCATGGAGCGGGGAGAGAGAGGGTCTAGTAGCAACCGGTGAAGAGGCGGGGCCAGGAGCTAGGACTCGACCCCTGCAACCACAAATAGGTGAGTACAAATAGGTGAGTACACACACACACACACACACACACACACACACAGTGAGAGGTGCCGAGACTATTAATAACACACGTGGGTACAACAACAGAGGGAGAGTGGAAGAATCAATATAATCATTAAATATTTGCAACACTGTTGAACACATTAAGTGAACTTTAACATTAATTCATTAACCTGTTGTTGTCTTGTTGGGCCTACTGGCCTATAATAGGCTGGTACCATTCACATCCAACTATACTGGTATTCTACACCACTAAATAATAAAATCACCACCACCACTGGACAATAAATCACCACTGGTTAAATCACCATTGGTAAATAAATCACCACCACTGGATAATGAATCAATTTTAACACTTGAAGAACCTACGATGCTAGTTTATCTACGCTCTTAGTACAGCTATTTTTTTTTTCTTCGGGATACTCTCTGTTTCAATATTGACATCATCCGATATCTAGAATCATGTAAATGAGACACAGGTGCAGTTACTAGGACGCATGTAGCACCAGGCAGCGTTGTATGACCCTGGTGCGTTTACCTCTTAGTTTTGATTATGCTATTAATCATCAAGCACTAGAATTTCATCTGAGTCCTCCTAGGATACCTCGTTCTGTTAGGCCTGGCAGCCTCCTTAGCAACTCGCTCTGTTTGTCTGTTGGATTAGATTAGGCTTTTGCTCATCGAATGTCGTCGCAGGTGTTCATGATCTCAGCTTGGTGTTGCCATACACATTTTGTCGGTAATTCTACCAGCATTAATGCATAGACACGTCGTGAACGCACTGGCAGCTAGCTACTTAACCAGCACTAGAGTGGTCGACAGATATATGTGAAGGAATTAAGTCGCGTATCAAAGACTTGTGAACTGGAAGGAAAGGCATTGGTACAGGGCAAGTAAGTTTATTCAGGTAGAGGAACACATAAATATAGTTACATAAATTATCATACATTGCAACATATGTGTAGATTACCTAGGATAACCCTCCCCAGAAAGTCAAAGTGATTTACAAATTAACCTCTACCCCAGGGTTCTCCAATGTGGTCAATATCGATCCCCTAAGGGTTGATGGGACTATCGAACGGGTCGATAAATGGCTGGGGGTCAAAAGAGCGGGTCAGTAAATGGCTGGGGGTCAAAAGGGGGGTCAGTAAATGGCTGGGGGTCAAAAGGGAGAGTGAGCAAATGTTGGGGGTCGTGCTTTGTGTTGTATATGTGTGACCTTCGACCCTCCCCCTTGTCTCTGTCATCTCTCCAAGCAAATGTCAGTGTCCTTGTTGACACTTGTGTGATGCGTCCTTCCCATTAAAGATATCGACAGTTTCAATATAAAAAAAAAAGGGTATGTTATTTTTTTTTTTTTTTTCAAAATTTAAATATTGCCTATTTTTTGTGAAAATATAATTATTATCTTCCATTATTATTCGTCGTATTATTAGTTAAAGTACTATTTATTAAATTATTTTCATGTAAGAAATGTTTGAGGGTCAATGAACAATCTAAACTCTAAAGCTTCATGAAGGTGTCGATGAGCTGAAGTTTAGGGACCCCAGCTCTACACACAGTAAGCTCTACACACAGTAAGCTCTACACACAGTAAGCTCTACACTCAGCTTCGCATTCCATCATCCACTATACAATGAAATCACTCCTGGTTCGTCAGTGAAAAATATCTTCTCTGCAAAACAAGGGTGCAACATTTGCACGAAGAGATCTCTCCAATGAGTGTGCAGGGACCCGGACTTTTCAATACCTTCCCCCCCTCATAAAAGAAAGCATCGACCGGTCCCTAGCAGTCTTCCAGAGAGAGAGAGAGAGAGAGAGAGAACTTGATAAATTCTTCCGAGTCAGTTTATCAGCTGGGCTGTGGTATCCTAACAGTGACCACTTGACGCCACTCCCACGAGCCCTCTTAGGGCGGGGAAGGTGCCAGAGCTAGAGGTTGTTACCACCTGCAGCTCACAAGATTGCCATTCCCACGAATTTCCCTGGGGCGGGGAAGATGGCAGATCAGAGGCCTAGTGTCTTCCTACGAGCCCCGTGTGGGCGGAGAATGGGGCTAGGCCTGGGGACAGTTGGTCCCAGACGATGAGGAGGTACTTGTACCACTTCCCATGGGAGACATAGGTCTCAAGACACTCCCAAGACAGGGAGCCAAGGCCTGGTCGCCGTCTGGAAAAGACCCGGGCCGGGAAAGTACCGGTAAATCAAGAACAACAACAGTGACCACTCTTGGTAGTACAGTGGTAGCAGTTCTGTAATCGTAAACTCGTCGAAGTTAATCTTACAAGACACTCTAGTGTTACTAGATAAGATGAGCTTACAAGTCACTGTAGTATTACTAGGTAAAAGATTACTATCACAAGTTTTAGCAGTGGAACTAGGGGAGTTCTGTACATTTTTTTTTCACTGAAGTATGTAATATGTATTTCCTTATTATTCTTAAGTGCTAAATTATATCCGTTTAGATGAAAATAGTTCACGTTATCTTGAGATGGCTGAATTGAGGCCATCAAGTGGCAGAAATAACACACGACTGCCCATGGAGGGTAATTAACTAATCTGCTGAATAACCATAACATTGTTAAGGGAATTAATGTTTACAAGGAAGTTACGATCATCAGGGCAGTAGTTTATTGGTTATATTATGCACCCCGTACCCATGATGTGGGCAGTAGTTATCCCGTACCCATCCTTTTGGCAGTAAACAGATTACAGAAGCACATAGTGGGTCCAGGGATTGGATTGAAGTCACTGTTAGCAATGGGGGAAGTACACAGGAGGCCTCACACACACTTTCTACTCTGCACACGGAAATCACTCCGTAAGAAAACAAGACTAGGCAGGTGGTGCAACATCCCCCCAGTGAAAAGCAGGGGCGCCATGAGTACGCTAAGAGACAACCAGGTAAGTGTCAGGGGCCCAAGACTGTTCAACTGTCTTCCAGCATACTATTAAGAAGCCGCTGCGAGCAGGCAAGTGGGTGAAAAAAAAAATCCTCCTAAAACAGAGCGAGGCTTCACTCGAGCTCAATTATTATTATAATCATGGGGGAGCGCTAAAACACTAGCTCAGGTAATCACCTCTTGTTTGAAACTCTGCAGTTATAAATCCTTTCGCTGCTTTATGAGTCTTTCCCCCACTTTTCTCCAGCTAGTCATAATACATTGTTAATACTGATAATCCTCCCTCTCCACCCAAATAGTCACATTAACGTAAGTCATAAACATTGTCATCCTCCCATTTTTGTCTTCAGTAACACAATATAAGCGTAAACAGCAAAGGTTTAAATCACATTAAACCCGCATATTTTTTAAGAAATTATGAAAGTAAACTTTCCAGGTTTTTATTGTATAGATCCTGACTGCTGATAAGAGGTAGCCTGTATTATGTATTAGTGGAATTGGATTCTTTCATAGGTTCACTGTTAGAAAAATTTGAGAACGTAGCGTAGTAGTACGGCTTGACCTAAGATATACACCAGTATAAAGACTGCCATCCCCACGAGCCCCTTTGGGGCGGGGCAGATGGCAGACCAGAGGCCTAGCTTCTCCCTACGAGCCCCGTGAGGGCGGGGACTGTGGCTAGGCCTGAGGACACTTGGTCCCAAAGACGAAGGGGTACTTGTACCTCCTCCCATGGGAGACTTAGGTCTCGAAACACTCCCCAGATAGGGAGCCAAGCCCGGGTCACCACTACTTGGAAAAGACCCGGGCCGGGAGAGTACCGGCGAATAAAAAAAAAATATATACACGACTTGATAAACTGTAATAAAGAAATGTAAATATTAGTGATGGACGTGACTTGATCTTATGTTCTAAATTTCTAAGCGATGACTTTCCTCGCTCGCCTTGGTGGTTCCATTAATACTGTCAGAACAAACAAGTCTAGAATAATGGGAAAGTTTAAGTAATCACTCACAGATGTTTGTTGGTACTGTTCGTCTGTTTTTTTTTTTTTTTCACTACTGTATGTTACATTGACGTGTGTACTCACCTAGTTGTACTCACCTAGCTGTAGTCACAGGGGTCGATTCACAGCTCCTGGCCCCGACACTTCAATGGTCGCTATTAGGTGACTCTCCTTGCTCCATGGGCTTTATCATACCTCTTCATAAAGCTATGTATGGATCCTGCCTCCACTATATCACTTTCCAGACTATTCCATTTCCTGACAACTCTATGACTGAAGAAATACTTCCTAACATCTTGTGTGTGTGTGTGTGTGTGTGTGTGTGTGTGTGTGTGTGTGTGTGTGTGTGTGTGTGTGTGTGTGTGTGTGTGTGTGTGTGTGAAGAAACAGCGTCTAACCTTGATTTTAAGACAATGACGCATTTATGACCTAATTACATAACAAGTGACCTGGGCTCAGGACGTGGGGAAACGTGGACACAAACGTAATGTACAGTGACATTATTTAAAATTAGATTATGCAAATATTGGGAATAAGCGATACGAGATGCAAAACAACCACGGGGGGAGGTGAATGATAGCTCTAGGCCTTTCATGTTGCAACCAACACATCATCAGGAACTTGCAATGTTGGAGAAAAAGAGGAGGTCCAATAAAACACGATCACAGGAAGGGCCTTTCCTCCAGCAAAGGCGCTTCCTGTCATCGTATCTGCTGGACATCCTCCTCTTTTCTGCAACTTTGCAAGCTCCTGATATGTTGATTGCAACACGAAAGACCTAGAGCTATCATTCACCTCCTCCCGTGGTTGTTTTGCATCTTAAAATTAGATGTGAAGAATTATACACATGTGCAGCATCAAGGTTTCTTTAACTGCAGACGTTTCGCCCTCCAGTGTCTTCATTAATACAAAACAAGGATATAATGCAAAGACTGTGAAATTGTATACAAAAGATGAGGTAATCAGTCCCTTAGTGTTGGAGATACTGAAGAACACATCAGTTGTGTTGGTACTGTATTCCATTCGATTATAAAACTAGATGTGTTTGGGTCGGCCCGCGATCCAAGAGACTTATCCCCATATTTATGGAAAATACTGTATATATTTTCCAGAAATTCAGTATTTATATGTAAATAGATGGCCATACTGTATTTAATAATATTTATGTCATAGAAAACGGAAAGCCTGCGTCTGGGCAGACGGGACTCGCCATCTTGGTTTTGAATTTTGTACAAACGTTGGTGAATGGGGAAGAATTTTTCGTGCTCTAGAGGTTAAAATTGTGCGGACACCTCTCAAATAGGAGGCGAAATTGGTGGCTATGCATTCCTGCATATCTTGAGATATCAGGCGACTGGACAAGACCTCTCCAGGAACCTCAGATAAGCTCTCTAGATTTGTGTGTAATTCTGGCCAGCATTATTTTCATAGATTTAGTTAGAGTGAGGTTTTCTGAGTATGATACACATTAATCTCCAGTCAAATTGGTGAGTGATATTAAGATATATTTTCCTTCTGTTATGTAATTGTGTATATATATATATATATATATATATATATATATATATATATATATATATATATATATATATATATATATATAACCATTTATTATTTTTAATATTCAGTCCACAAATTTATATATTTACCAGCATTCCTGATGTATGTACATTTCATTTAATTAATAGGTCCAGAGCAACTTGTGGATATGACAGTGGTAGGTATCGAAGGGGGACATTTTTGCGACCTAGGTGTCCCAAATTCCTACTTGTCTATGTAACTCTGATAAATAATAATTATCTTTGTTATCATTTACTGTTATGTACATAATGAGTTACATTCAGATAAATGCAATTTTCCACAATATTCAATAAGCCCAGCCACATCTACCTCACTGCTGTAATGCAGTTAAATATCAGAGTTGAAGCTAATAATAACCCACATGAAGACAGAAACTCAGATCATTTATCTATATATTTCGGTCCCCTCTGGGAACCTCTTCAGGAGATTTTTAACTGAAAGAACATGAATATATAGGGAAGGTTGCACCTCACCTCAGCCACTCCCTCGTACTGGCTAAGGTGCAACCTTCCCTATATATTCATGTTCTCCTTTCACTTATGTATCTGCTGAAGAGGATCCCAGAAGGAGATCGAAATATATAGATCAATTATCTGAGTTGCTCTCTCCATGCTAGGCTGTTACTGAGCATTGACAAGTGCTCATTACACTTCAGTTATCCATCAGAGTTGAAGATCTGGAGATACTCAGAAGTTATCTCAGGAAAAATCCTAATTTCTTCAATAAAAATTGCAAGTCTGCGCCAACTGATCCAAAAGTTAATTCAAATCTTCCACTGAGGAGCAGAACATACTACTAGCTATTGCTAATTTGAATAAATTGAATCGTTAGAGACCGATGCACAGAGGCGGACTGTTCATATGGGCATTAGGGCAGTGCCCTGTGGGCCGCTGGGATGGGTATAAAAAATGTGACCGAAAAACTGAAATCAAAGCCGCTGCACAAGAACTGAAACGAAAATGCAACTCGCCTTAACTAAGCGGTGAAAACGTTCCTCTGGCCTTCAGTGGTTCAATGAACTGACCTGATACTTGACGGATGCCCGGGCCGGTTTAAGGCCCAGTCAGCTTCTGCGGATGAATAATATAAGGATGATATCATAGAGCTTTAGGTTGTGTTGGTGCAAAATGTGCCAGTAAACTAATGTTGTTAGAAACATTAGAAACGGATTCCGTAACGTAGCTAAGGAATGCCTCTTCTGCCTTGCATTGTTAAGATCACCTGTCTGCGATTGTTTGCAATATATACAATATATACAATATATATATATATAATATATATATATATATATATATATATATATATATATATATATATATATATATATATATATATATATATATATAGGGAGGTACCACCTCTAGAACTGTTTTGGGGACCCTCATCCTCAGAGAAAAGAATAAACTTGCTTCAGGGAAAACTCAAGGTTCTTCCTGAAGCTGTTTGAGAATTTTCTCCAACCACCCCCTATATTTCAAGTATGTTTTATTTAAAGACAAAATACATTGGCCAAACATTCACAAAAATACAACAGAAAGTAAAACAACATAGGTGACTCAGAGCTACATCTCGAATACTTCGTCCAGCTCCCCTGCGGTGGGTCGCGTGACCAGAATGCTGCAGGCATTTCCTCTCTGGATCGCAACACTGAGTCTCTGAAAGAGGAAGCTGGTCGCCCTGTGGTCCTTGGTTTCTATGATGAGCTTTTCACCCAGCTCTTTGAGGAACTTTAGAGCACACTTGCCCCATGCTCCAAGGGTCTCCGACCCTATTGGAATGAAGTTATAGCAAGGGGGAAAGTCTTCATATTTTCGGGTCTTCTGGGTCTCCCTGTGGCTGGCAGCTCTACCCCCTTCCACTACGGAGTATGGCAAGTAGGTGTCTGCCAATGTGGCGGCACAGGTGTAGTCCCAGGCAATCTGCTTTCCATCCTTCCAGGGTAGCATAGTGGCTCCATCAGGACGCTTTTGACTTCCAACAGACCTCTGTACTTGGGGTTCCCGTTGAGCTGGGCAACGGGCTGTGGCGAGGCTTCTCTTTATGATGTCATTGACCTCCTCATGTCTGGCTTGCTTCCCTTCTGCTGTGTGACACACGAGACCATGATGTCCGAATTGATCAGCTGTCGCCCTGCCGCAAATACACCTATGTTCGGTGAGGATGGGGGCGGCTAGGCGAAGACCAACACCAATCCGAATGGCCTGTGGGTCGAGACGGGTGCCCAGGGAGGAATTGGGAACAGCTAACAAGAAATCTCCTGAGTGTGGTGCCTTCACTGCCAGGAGACGAGCTTTGTCCTTTCCTGAAGCATTGGAGAGCATTGTGTTGGCGATTTTTTCCATGATCGGTTTGTCCCAGTGGGACTGTTTGTGCTCTTTGGGAGGAGCTGGTCTACTGGAGAAGTCTGTAAGGGTGTCCCACCGAATCGCTGCTTCAGTAAACCTGGGGTCTTTAGCTCCTACCACGTCTCTCAAGCGTTCGGGAACAATCTTCTTGACTAATGCACTGGAAGCCAAACACGAAGACAGAAAAGCAGGTAAAGCAACATGCGTTGCTTTGAGCACCACTATACCTCCCAGTCGTACTGGGAGGGTTGCCTGATATATAAATATATATATATATATATATATATATATATATATATATATATATATATATATATATATATATATATATATATATATATATATGTCGTGCCGAATAGGCAGAACTTGCGATCTTTGGCTTAAATAGCAACGTTCATCTTGCCATATAGGACAAGTGAAAATTGGTGTATGCAATAATTTCGCCAAAATCATTCTGAACCTAACGAAAAAAATATATTTGATTGTGTTTGTTTAGTACTAAATTACTGTAAACGTATTTAAAACATATTTAGTTGAATTAGGCTAAAATAAATTGCACTTGTTATAATAAGGTTAGGTAAGCTTTCTAAGATTCTTTTGGTGCAAAATTATAATTTTTTACATTAACATTAATGAAAAAAATATATCTTTAAACGTATAAGAGAAAATTTTAGAAAGGACTTAATTTTAAGTGAGTTCTTGCTAATTGGCCAGTTTTACATATTCGGCACGACATATATATATATATATATATATATATATATATATATATATATATATATATATATATATATATATATATATATATATATATATATATATATATATATACATATATATATGTCGTGCCGAATAAGCAGAACTTGCCATCTTGGCTTAAATAGCAACGCTCATCTTGCCATATAGGACAAGTGAAAATTTGTGTATGTAATAATTTCGCCAAAATCTTTCTGAACCTAACGAAAAAAAATATATTTCACTGTGTTTGTTTAGTATTAAATTATTGTAAACAAATCTAAAATATATTTAGTTGGGTTAGGCTAAAATAAATTGCGCTTGTCATAATAAGGTTAGGTAAGTTTTCTAAGTTCCTTTTAGTGCAAAATTATAAATTTTTACATCAACATTAATGAAAAAATATATCTTTAAACGTATAAGAGAAATTTTTAGAAAGGACTTAATTTTAAATGAGTTCTTGCTAATTGACCAGTTTTACATATTCGGCACGACATATATATATATATATATATATATATATATATATATATATATATATATATATATATATATATATATATATATATATATATATATATATATATATATATATGTCGTGCCGAATATGTAAAACTGGTCAATTAGCAAGAACTCATTTAAAATTAAGTGATTTCTAAAAAACTCTCTTAGACGTTTAAAGATATATTGTTTTCATTTATGTTAATGCAAAAATTTTTAATTTTGCACCAAAAGAATCTTAGAAAACTTACCTAACCTTATTATAACAAGAACAATTTATTTTAGCCTAACCCAACTAAATATATTTTAGATAAGTTTACAATAATTTAATAATAAAGAAACACAGTGAAATATATTTTTTTCGTTAGATTCAGAATGATTTTGGCGAAATTATTGCATACACAAATTTTCACTTGTCCTATATGGCAAGATGAGCGTTGCTATTTAAGCCAAGATCGCAAGTTCTGCCTATTCGGCACGACATATATATATATATGAGTCATGCCGAATAGGTAAAACTAAATTGCAGCTCTCTTCTTACCGAATAAGGCAAGCGAAAATTTATAAGAACATAAGAAAGCTGGAACGCTGCAACAGGCCTACTGGCTCAAGCGAGGCAGGTCCAACTCTCCCACGGGCATACGCCAATGCCCCAACCTAGTCAGGTCAGGTCACGTTAACTTAAGGAAGGAGCAAGGCTTCTGACCTAGTAGCACAAGCTAGTCAGGTCCAACTCACACCCACCCAAACCCACTCATGTATTTATCTAACCTATTTTTAAAACTACACAACGTTTCAGCTTCTAGAACGGTACTCAGGAATTTGTTCCACTCATCCACAAATCTATTAACAAACCGGTGCTTTTCTATATCCCTCCTGAATCTGAATTTTTACAACTTGAAACAATTGCTGCGAGTCCTGTCTTGGCTAGATATTTTTAGCACGCTATTTACATTCCGTTTATTTATTTCTGTTTTCCATTTATACACCTCAATCATATCCCCGCTAATCATATATTCAATAATTTCGCAAAAATCATTCTGAAGCTAACGAAAAAATATATTTCACTGTTTGTTTATTAATAAATTATTGTAAACTTATCTAAAATATATTTAGTTGCATTAGACTAAATTAAATTGCGCTTGTTATAATGAAGTCAGGCAAGTTTTCTAAGGTGCTTTTGGTGCAAAAGTATTAATCTTTGCATTAACATAAGTGAAATATATATATATATATATATATATATATATATATATATATATATATATATATATATATATATATATATATATATATATATATATATATATATATCTTTAAACGTATAAGAGAAAAATTTAGAAAGGACTTAATTTTAAATGATTTCTTATTAAATGGCCAGGTTTACCTATTCGGCATGACATATGTGAGTGTATGTATGTATAGATACACGCATACATACATGCACACACACATGCACATGCATTCATATTAGAATTTTACGACCGTCACGTAACTATTCCTTGTTGCGTGCACTGAAACAGAGGGATACGGATCGCTGAGCAACCATAGCGCATTTAGTTATATGAAGATGTTAAGTCTGTGTGGGAGAGTTAACTACTACTGCTGGCGCTTACTTCTCATGCATAAGACGTATCCTGAAAAGCTACACCCTTCATGTAGCTACACCCCTCATTTAGCTACACCCCTCATGTAGCTACACCCCTCATTTAGCTACACCCCTCATTTAGCTACACCCCTCATGTAGCTACACCCCTCATGTAGCTACACCCTTCATGTAGCTACACCCCTCATTTAGCTACACCCCTCATGTAGCTACACCCCTCATGTAGCTACACCCCTCATGTAGCTACACCCCTCATGTAGCTACACCCCTCATGTAGCTACACCCCTCATGTAGCTACACCCCTCATGTAGCTACACCCCTCATGTAGCTACACCCTTCATGTAGCTACACCCCTCATTTAGCTACACCCCTCATGTAGCTACACCCCTCATGTAGCTACACCCCTCATGTAGCTACACCCCTCATGTAGCTACACCCCTCATGTAGCTACACCCCTCATGTAGCTACACCCCTCATGTAGCCACACCCCTCATGTAGCCACACGTCTTATTTAGCCACACCCCTCAAATAGCCACACCCATGTAGCCACACCCCTTATGTAGCCACACCCCTCATGTAGCCACACCCCTTATGTAGCCACACCCCTCATGTAGCCACACCCCTCATGTAGCCACACCCCTTATGTAGCCACACCCCTCATGTAGCCACACCCCTTATGTAGCCACACCCCTCAAGTAGCCACACCCATGTAGCCACACCCCTCATGTAGCCACACCAATGTAGCCACACCCCTTATGTAGCCACACCCCTCATGTAGCCACACCCCTCATATAGCCACACCCCTCATATAGCCACATCCCCCTGGCAGCCATCTAGCCTCATCCCATCCCGTTCTGCTCTTCCTAACTCGACCATTCATCCCACCGGCCATTTGCCTATTCACATTCACTTTGATCCCACATTCACCAGATTACTCTTTCATCAGTCATTCATCGCAGCTCTTCAGCAGGTTGTCCTTCAACCTGCATCAACCTCTCAGCTCGTGCAGACGGTCCCCTGCTCACACAATAACCAGGAAACGTTTAAATTTGCCATATTATGTCTCTGGATGCGAAATTGAGTTGTTTACTATTATTAGCATTGTACTTGAGAAAGGGAATGGATCCGTAGGAGTCACACAGAGTCTGGAGGGTTACATGAAAGACAGGTTCAGGCTAAGGAATGGAAGAACAGGCGCAGTTCCTTGGACTGATAGCCCAGCCACCTCCCTCGAGGGGCGAGAATAAGTTACTGTCCCATGGAGAGAAATGGTATGAAACATCAACACTTTTCGCCCACTCACTGGGTTTTATGTTTGCGACTTGATAAAGCCCACTACGTGTGCGAAACATTGTCAACAAAGGATTGCATTTTAATATTTTTTTATTGTTTATTTTACCAGGCTGCAGTCCCATCCTATGCAATATGTTATGCGGATTCCAACCCCGAACATAACCAGGATAATTAGATTTTATTGTTTGCCGGCGAAGCGACTAGATTATTGTGTACCTCACATCCATCCTGTGCTAGGCAGCTCTATACCTGAGCTAGACCCAAGAACTAGACCCCAGCAGAGTTAACAGGAGTATATTTGGAACACCCGCAATATTCATCTCTCGTGATGAATGGTTTGAAAAACCGACAAGTTGAAGATTGAGACACTTATGCAGCATATGGGAATCTTTATTCAGGAAACGTTTCGCCACACAGTGGCTTCATCAGTCCAATACAAAGAGGAAGGCGTAAGGAGAGGAGGAGAATGAGGTAATCAGTCCCTCGGCCTGGAGTCGATGTGTTCAGTCCATCAATCTTGTAGATTGATGGACTGAACACATCGACTCCAGGCCGAGGGACTGATTACCTCATTCTCCTCCTCTCCTTACGCCTTCCTCTTTGTATTGGACTGATGAAGCCACTGTGTGGCGAAACGTTTCCTGAATAAAGATTCCCATATGCTGCATAAGTGTCTCAACATTCATCTCTCGTAATATGGATTTTTTTTGTTTTTAACACAGGTCCCTTCCCCCCCACTCACTCCCTTAGTACATCAGCAGTTTCTCAATGTCCCAACAGCAAATGATATTATCTTTAATTTTAAAAGAGGTGAACAGGTCAGCCAGTGAAAAGCGTCCGTCATATGACCAAAATCTCAAGTGGCGGATCGTAAGGCTAAGTCCCGTTTCAGGAAATATTCATCCTGTTTCCTAACGAATCCTGCCTAATCTGCCAGAGGATATGTACACGGTAAGATGTGTGTCTCAGAGTGTGCTGAGAGGTTATTGTACTCCTTGCTTTAGGTCTTAAAATTAACATGACAGGTAGTGTACAGGTTACATGCAGCCTTAATGACCTTCTAGCAGTCAATAAACTTTAAACCCAGTTAACCAATCATCCAACCTAACCTGTCCGGTCTCCGCCTCCATGTTCGTCCTCCTTCAACACAGCCTAGTGTATTTCTGTTTTTCTGTTTATTGTATGCATTGCAATTCTTAGAAAAATGAGCACCCTTGCAGAAAAGACAATCTCTCTTTTCTTTGACTGGTTTCCTATTAGCTGTGCTACTCTTAGGAGGGTACTTATTCTTCTTACGTTGTGGAGAATCATTATTTCTGATTCCTGCTACTTGATATGCACCTATGCAACTCTTTTTAGGAAATGAATTTTGATTAACATTGGGATAATTTTTCCCTTTGTGAAACTTGACAGATACCTCAGAGTTATTATGTGTTGCATCTTTAAAATGAGTTGGTTGGCTGGTCTGCAACTGCACAATTAATTCTTGTAGACCTAGTCTTATTTCCTCCAGACCAAAATAACCTTTGTGATATTTATTCGAGTGTCATTCAAGTGTTTTACAGCTTAATTTATTCTGTACCATGGCACTCAATAACCAGTCTGATTCCTTCAGATTATATTTATTACTTAATGTTTTGAGAGTGCTCTCCAGTTTAACTCTAAACTGCTGTAAACCTTTGTAAGTATGATCTGGAGATTTTAAATTAATAATGATATTCACTAGATCCAACCTACTTTGTTCTATATTACCATAAGTGACTTTCAACAAGTCAACTGCTTCCTTGTAAGAGCCATCTACATTGGGAAAGGCTTGTATGAGTATGTGAGCATCTCCTCTTACCTGTCCTTTGAGGTAAAATAATTTAGTTACACAGGCTAGGTCACTCCTGTCATGCACAGCTGCTTTAAAAATTGACCAAAATTCCTCCCAATTTTCACCAGGATTAAATATAGGTAAACATAGTTCTGGGAGTTTTGGCAAAGACATATTATTTGTTGGAGCAGACTGATTAACTGCCTGGTTTACACATTTTAATTTATTCAAGGCCTGACTTTTACAAGAATCTTTTCTTCTAATTCATAATAATGATTAATCATAAGATCTACTTCAGTCTCATCTACACAGGAGGCCTGGTCACAGACCGGGCCGCGGGGGCGTTGACCCCCGAAACTCTCTCCAGGTAAACTCCAGGTAAACAGTTTACTAACAAATCTCCTTCATATTTGTTGTAATATAATTTGTATGAATCATATCTATTACCTAAAGCATCTAAATACAATTTTAAATCATCAGTATTCACAGTTTCTTGATTCATTAATTCCAAACATTTATTGTATGCTTTTGTTACATGACCCTTCCTAGCTTGCAGTGAAGCTTTTTTTGCTCTATATTCCATATGTTTGTCTTCTATATTAATTTCCTCAATTTCAGCCATGATGCAATGAATTAAATTCAACTTAATAACACTGATTATGTACTAAATTATGCACTTTATAAAGGTAAATAGTGCAACTTACCTTTAAATAAATTCTAGCTACTTGAGCCTAGCAATTACATGTAAAAAAATTGTAATATAAATTTTAAATACACATTAATAATGTTAGCTACACTTGAGCTTAACAATTACACATACATTGATATAAATCTTGGCCAGAATTGTCTATCAAATTAATATTGTAATAATTATAATCCACTACACCTTAAGCAAACTTAATATTATACACATTAATATAATTAGTTACACTTGGCTTATCAATTACACATACACTTATACACATTAATATAATCTTTAGCCACACTTGACTTATCCAAATTAATATTGTAATAATTATAATCCACTACACATTAAGTAAATTTGTGAACTTAACATCCACCTCCTTCTGACATTTCACATATAATTATTACGTAATTAACCAACTAATGACTTCACTAATTACCTCCGGTTCAAGAAGGACCAACGGGCAAATTAAATGTGGAAAATTGCATTTACTTGGATGTATAATTATATACACAACAGTAAATGAACAATAATAACTATTATTTATCAGTTAGACAAGTAGGAATTTGGGACACTTAATTCGCAAAAAATGTCCCCCTTCGATACCTACCACTGTCATATCCACAAGTTGCTCTGGACCTATTAATTAAATGAAATATACATATACCAGGAATGCTGGTAAATATATAAATTTGTGGACTGTATATTAAAAATAATAAATGGTTATATATATACACAATTACATAACAGAAGGAAAATATATCTTAATATCACTCACCAATTTGACTGGATATTAAGTTGTATCATAATCAGAAAAACCTCACTAACTAAATTTATGAAAACACTGGCCAGAATTATACACAAATCTAGAGAGCTTATCTGAGGTTCCTGGAGCTCTCTTGTCCAGTCGTCTGATATCTCAAGTTATGCAGGAATGCATATCCACCAATTTCGCCTCCTATTTGAGAGGTGTCAGCACAATTTTAACCTCTAGAGCACGAAAAATTCTTCCCCATTCACCGTTTCTAATACAAATTCAAAACCAACATGGCGAGTCTCCTGCCCAGACGCAGACTCTCCGTTTTCTATGACATAAATATTATTAAATACAGTATGGCCATCTATTTACATATAAATACTGAATTTCTGGAAAATATATACAGTATTTTCCACATTTCTACTAATTGCTTGGCTTGTCAACAACGTGAAGTTGCAAGTGTTAGAATCTTGTACATAATTTCTTAGTCACAAATTGTTTTCATTGTTTCATTCTTCTTCCTTCTATCTACCAGTTGTACTTCTAGGTGATGCAAGCACTACTGCGTCATCACTGCTTCTAGAAGATGCAAGCACTACTGCATCATCACTGCTTCTAGAAGATGCAAGCACTACTGCGTCATCACTGCTTCTAGAAGATGCAAGCACTACTGCGTCATCACTGCTTCTAGAAGATACAAGCACTACTGCGTCATCACTGCTTCTAGAAGATGCAAGCACTACTGCGTCATCACTGCTTCTTGAAGATGCAAGCACTACTGCGTCATCATTGCTTCTAGAAGATCCAAGCACTACTGTGTCATCACTGCTTCTAGAAGATGCAAGCACTACTGCATCATCACTGCTTCTAGAAGATGCAAGCACTACTGCGTCATCACTGCTTCTAGAAGATGCAAGCACTACTGCGTCATCACTGCTTCTTGAAGATGCAAGCACTACTGCGTCATCATTGCTTCTTGAAGATGCAAGCACTACTGCGTCATCACTGCTTCTAGAAGATGCAAGCACTACTGTGTCATCACTGCTTCTAGAAGATACAAGCACTACTGCGTCATCACTGCTTCTAGAAGATACAAGCACTACTGCGTCATCACTGCTTCTAGAAGATACAAGCACTACTGCATCATCACTGCTTCTAGAAGATGCAAGCACTACTGCGTCATCACTGCTTCTAGAAGATGCAAGCACTACTGCATCATCACTGCTTCTAGAAGATACAAGCACTACTGCGTCATCACTGCTTCTAGAAGATGCAAGCACTACTGCGTCATCACTGCTTCTAGAAGATACAAGCACTACTGCATCATCACTGCTTCTATAAGATGCAAGCACTACTGCGTCATCACTGCTTCTAGAAGATGCAAGCACTACTGCATCATCACTGCTTCTAGAAGATACAAGCACTACTGCGTCATCACTGCTTCTAGAAGATGCAAGCACTACTGCGTCATCACTACTTCTAGAAGATGCAAGCACTACTGCGTCATCACTGCTTCTAGAAGATGCAAGCACTACTGCGTCATCATATCATGTGGGGTTCGAACACGTGGATAGGGTAAAGAAATACTCACGTAGGCTGGAAGTACGTATATTACGGATAATGTGGGTAGCGCCAAACAGCCGTGACCTGCCTCCTTGCTCTCTCTCTTAAGACTAACTAACCCCAGTACCCATATGTGAGGGGGGTGTTTGAATACTGCTGTGGTCAGCACAATATGAATACAGACAGTGATTCACGCAGAGACGGTTGGTAGTGAGTCATCTACTGGTACACTGGTTACTGGTAACTGGTTACTGGAACTGGTACTACTACTGAGAGCTCGGCGACGCTAACGTATGTCGTCCCGACATACAACTAATACAAACTAGAAATGGCAGGTATACGGCTTGGGCTCCCCAGTATACCAAATTATCCATTTATTTCTATGTGTGTCTTTTTTCGTATGCCAGCAGTGTCTCATTCCTCTAATTTTTTCGCAGACTGTGTACCATTATTTTTGCCAGCAAATTTTTGTCGTATCAGTCACAGCAAGATTTTGTTGTAAGAATATACTAAAATAATGAATACGTGATTAAGTGTTGTGTGCCCCGCCACTTGTAAGTGTTACACTTGCCTCACCACTTGTAAGTGTTACACTTCCCGTTTTGTTCCTTTGTTTTATTTTTATTCATACTTTTTCATATTTCTTTGAACAAATTCACTCTTGATGTAATTTCAGTTACTTTTAACGTAAAGTGTTTTCTTTACTCTGTTTGAGTAAATTGTTTTGTCTAATTTACAATTAAGAGTTAAAGTGTTCAATCAGTTTTTCTTCATAATTTTATTTTATTATTTAACCTGAGTTTTCCCAGTGAGACTTTATTATTGCAGTGATTATTTCTACACCTTATTTTGCTGCACTTGTTCTGCAGTGAATTATTTCGTTGCACTTGTTCTGCAGTGAATTATTTTCTTTTATTGATATTTTTATGCATTATTATTCTCAGTTCATTATTGCATCTTTTTTTTCATTTTATTAATTTTCCTGATGTTATCTTTGCATTATATTTTAATTTTGTTTATGCATTCTTAGAAAATATTTAAATTTCCCAGTTAACAATTTAGTGATTTTATTTTATACATTTTACATTGATTTCAAATTTTATTAGTTAATTCCTTTATTAGCAAGAGTAAAGACAGCTCATTTTGCATTTAATTCAGTCTCCAGTAATATTTTTACTTGTAAATTTCGATGTAATTTTTTTCTTGGCCAATAGTCCTTTACATTGAGTTGTTCTTCCTCTTGCAGTGTATCTTAGACATTTTTTTATTACTCCTGCAGAATTAGTTGCATCTCTTTTATTTCAATTTTAGCATTTTGTATCATTTTTATTGTTCATTATTTTTGCCTTATTTGTTCTCGTGCAACTTCTTTGCCATTATGTCTCACATGCCGTCAAGTGATACTTTAGTGAATGTCGACACTCAGACCTCTCAGGCTACTGCTGCTGCTGTCATCAGTCCTCACAGTTCCTTAGCGACTGACAGACCGACCCAGACACTGAGATACTATAGTTATACTCGTGATTCCCTTGATGAGTTACCTTTATTCAATGGCCATGTACATAGTCTTGAAGCATGGTTTACTGCCATTCGTTCTCGTGCTAATGCTCTAGTTGAAGGTCCTCCTTCAGAGGAAAGTCTTATCAGACTTGCTAAAGAAACTCTTCATCGATCCCACCGCTGCCACTATTTATCATGTGGGGTTCAAACACGTGGATAGGGTAAAGAAATACTCACATAGGCTGGAAGTACGTATATTACGGATAATGTGGGTAGTGCCAAACAGCCGTGACCTGCCTCCTTGCTCTCTTAAGACTAACTAACCCCAGTACCCATATGTGAGGGGGGTGTTTGAATACTGCTGTGGTCAGCACAATATGAATACAGACAGTGATTCACGCAGAGACTGTTGGTAGTGAGTCATCTACTGGTACACTGGTTACTGGTAACTGGTTACTGGAACTGGTACTACTACTGAGAATCACTGCTTCTAGAAGATGCAAGCACTACTGCGTCATCACTGCTTCTAGAAGATGCAAGCACTACTGCATCATCACTGCTTCTAGAAGATGCAAGCACTACTGCATCATCAATGCTTCTAGAAGATGCAAGCACTACTGCGTCATCACTGCTTCTAGAAGATACAAGCACTACTGCGTCATCACTGCTTCTAGAAGATACAAGCACTACTGCGTCATCACTGCTTCTAGAAGATGCAAGCACTACTGCATCATCACCGCTTCTAGAAGATGCAAGCACTACTGCGTCATCACTGCTTCTAGAAGATGCAAGCACTACTGCGTCATCACTGCTTCTAGAAGATACAAGCACTACTGCGTCATCACTGCTTCTAGAAGATACAAGCACTACTGCGTCATCACTGCTTCTAGAAGATGCAAGCACTACTGCATCATCACTGCTTCTAGAAGATGCAAGCACTACTGCGTCATCACTGCTTCTAGAAGATGCAAGCACTACTGCGTCATCACTGCTTCTTGAAGATGCAAGCACAACTGCGTCATCACTGCTTCTACAAGGCAAGCACTACTGCGTCATCACTAATGCTGTTTTCCCTGTGATTCATGTATCACCGAGCCATTATTTGTCCTTCATACACCAAGAATTATCTCGGTGCCAAGTTTACACACAACATTCGCTTGACATTCTTAATTAGATGTAGCCAGTAATAAACTCTCTAGCGTCCTGTTTTGTTTGTCACTTGTTGATTCTATAGGGTTGTTGACATCCCAGCTCGGCTGTTACTGTTAGCAGCTGAAGTGACTCTCAAGAACTTATTACTCTCCCTCCTGAAGACAGCCAATTGTTTTCTTGGTAAACCTTCCCTTAGGCTTGTGCACAGCCGTACAGTCGCATTGTTTTTCTTTACTTATTATAAGAACTATCGTTGTTTTTGACTCAGTCTCGCACCTTCCATGTTATGCGTGTAAATGTGAACGTTTTCAGGCGGTTCCCATCCACCTCTTGGTCAGACGTGTTGTTGCCGTCTAAATGTGCGTGTTAATAGGTTTATGTAACTTAGTCTAATCAAACCCAGCATAACTTAAAGAATATAGTATCTGCTAGTTTGCAGTGCGAGTTCAGAAAATGAGGTCGAGACCTGCGTTAAGAAAATTAACGTTGTAAGTGAGGATGGGCTACTATCACTGTTAACGTGTGAGAAGCACTGTCAACCCTACCCAAATACTGTGGCACTGTCTTGCTTCTCTTGCAAAATATTCAGCTAGTCCTCTTAACCATGAATATAGCAATGCCTCTTTATAACACTATATATATTTAATGTCGTGCCGAATAGGTAAAAACTTGCTAAATTTGATTGCGCTTGTTATAATGAGGTTAGGTAAGTTTTCTAAGGTTAGTTTGGTACAAAATTATTATTTTTTACACTAATATAAATGAAACATATACATGTATATCTTTAAACGAATAAGAGAAAATTTTAGAAAGGTCTTAATTTTAAATGAGTTCATGCTAATTGACCAGTTTTTACCTATTCGGTACTATATATATATATATATATATATATATATATATATATATATATATATATATATATATATATATATATATATATATATATATATATATATATATATATATATATATATATATATATATATAGTGTTATATATGGGGAAGTGGAACAGTATTCTTCCTCCGTAAGCCATGCGTGTTGTAAGAGGCAATATTTATATTTTTTTTTTCAACAAGTCGGCCGTCTCCCACCGAGGCAGGGTGACCCAAAAAAGAAAGAAAATCCACAAAAAGAAAATACTTTCATCATCATTCAACACTTTCACCTCACTCACACATTATCACTGTTTTTGCAGAGGTGCTCAGAATACAACAGTCTAGAAGCATACACATATAAAGATACACAACATATCCCTCCAAACTGCCAATATCCCAAACCCCTCCTTTAAAGTGCAGGCATTGTACTTCCCATTTCCAGGACTCAAGTCCGACTATATGAAAATAACCGGTTTCCCTGAATCCCTTCACTAAATATTACCCTGCTCACACTCCAACAGATCGTCAGGTCCCAAGTACCATTCGTCTCCATTCACTCCTATCTAACACGCTCACGCACGCTTGCTGGAAGTCCAAGCCCCTTGCCCACAAAACCTCTTTCACCCCCTCTCTCCAACCCTTTCGAGGACGACCCCTACCCCGCCTTCCTTCCCCTATAGATTTATATGCTTTCCATGTCATTCTACTTTGATCCATTCTCTCTAAATGACTAAACCACCTCAACAACCCCTCTTCTGCCCTCTGACTAATACTTTTATTAACTCCACACCTTTTCCTAATTTCCACACTCCGAATTTTCTGCATAATATTTACACCACACATTGCCCTTAAACAGGACATCTCCACTGCCTCCAAGGCAAGATATATATATATATATATATATATATATATATATATATATATATATATATATATATATATATATATATATATATAGATATACATATATATATATATGTGTGTGTGTCGTGCCGAATAGGCAGAACTTGCGATCTTGGCTTAAATAGCAACGCTCATCTTGCCATATAGGACAAGCGAAAATTTGTGTATGCACTAATTTCGCAAAAATCATTCTAAACCTAACGAAAAAAATATATTTCATTGTGTTTGTTTAGTATTAAATTACTGTAAAAGTATTTAAAATATATTTAGTAGGATTAGGCTAAAATAAATTGCGCTTGTTATAATAAGGTTAGGTAAGTTTTCTAAGATTCTTTTGGAGCAAAATTAATTTTTTTTACATTAACATTAATGAAAAAAATATATATATCTTTAAACGTATAAGAGAATTTTTTAGAAAGGACTTAAATTTAAATGAGTTCTTGCTAATTGACCAGTTTTACATATTCAGCACGACATATATATATATATTTTTTTTTTTTTTATTATCACACCGGCCGATTCCCACCAAGGCAGGGTGGCCCGAAAAAGAAAAACTTTCACCATCATTCACTCCATCACTGTCTTGCCAGAAGGGTGCTTTACACTACAGTTTTTAAACTGCAACATTAACACCCCTCCTTCAGAGTGCAGGCACTGTACTTCCCATCTCCAGGACTCAAGTCCGGCCTGCCGGTTTCCCTGAATCCCTTCATAAATGTTACTTTGCTCACACTCCAACAGCACGTCAAGTATTAAAAACCATTTGTCTCCATTCACTCCTATCATATATATATATATATATATATATATATATATATATATATATATATATATATATATATATATATATATATATATATATATATATATATATATATATATTTGAATATATAGGGAGCTACCACCTCTATAACTGGACTGGGGAGCCTCATCCTCAGAGAAGACAATAATTTTTGCGAAATTATTGCATACACAAATTTTAGCTTGCCTTATTCGGCAAGAAGAACGTTGCTATTTAAGCTAAAATCGCAAGTAATATATATATATATATACATATGTATATATATATATATATATATATATATATATATATATATATATATATATATATATATATATGTATATGTCGTGCCGAATATGTAAAACTGGTCAATTAGCAAGAACTCATTTAAAATTAAGTCCTTTCTAAAATTTTCTCTTATACGTTTAAAGATATATTTTTTTCATTAATTTTAATGTAGAAATTTTTAATTTTGCTCCAAAAGAGTCTTAGTAAACTTACCTAACCTTATTATGACAAGAACAATTTATTTTAGCCTAACCCAACTAAATATATTTTAGATTTGTTTACAATAATTTAATACTAAACAAACACAGTGAAATATATTTTTTTCGTTAGGTTCAGAGTGATTTTGGCGAAATTATTGCATACACAAATTTTCGCTTGTCCGATATGGCAAGATGAGCGTTGCTATTTAAGCCAAGATGGCAAGTTCTGCCTATTCGGCACGACATATATATATATATATTATACGTATATCCATTGCTGTGCCTCTACTACACCATGAATATTTAGCTATATCTCCTAGTGTATAAGTAGTTCAATTCCATTGTAATTTGCGGTGAACATATACAAACTGGGAAAGATCAGGTGGAGACCCAACCGAAGTTAACGACTATAGATGACTTTTTAACTTGCCGATATTGACTAAAATCCTTGGAAAGATTAACAAATAACCTGTACACAGGAGAACGAAACTTATTGCTACGTTTCGGTCCAGTCGCGGTGTTGTACCTTTTTATTCATTGAAAAGATAATGTGCCAACTATTATATGAATTTAATACTAAGTAAAATATTCTTAACCCTCGGCCAGTTTGGCTTCAGGTCAGGAAAGAAATACTAGATTCTGTTTATTCAACTCTAGAAAATAATGAACATCCATTGTACCATTTTATTGATCTAAGAAAATCTTCTGACGATATTAACCATAATATCTTGCTGCTGAGACAAGAACATTATGGAGTCACAGGTCTTGCGACTCCATATTAAAGTCCCATCTTACTGACAGACGTCAGTCTGTGTAGTTTTAAAAATAGGTTAGATAAATACATGAGTGGGTGTGGGTGGGTGTGAGTTGGACCTGATTAGCTTGTACTACTAGGTCAGTTGCCGTGTTCCTTGGGTGAATGTGACCTGACCTGACTAGGTTGGGGCATTGGCTTAAGCCGGTAGGAGACTTGGACCTGCCTCGCATGGGCCAGTAGGCCTGCTGCAGTGTTCCTTCTTTCTTATGTTCTTCTTATCAATAATACTACGTCATCTAGTCACACTATCAACAAGGGGTGCAGCAGGGTACCTGCTCTCAATATTCACAAGACCTTCTTTATGTTGTTTGGGAATAAATCTTAAAATACTCAGTTTAGCGTTAAAATCAATAATTTTCACCTATTAAGATAAGACGAGGAAAAAATCTTAGATATACCGTCTGAGTGCCACCCGAAATTCAACATTCATGAGCAATACATGTATTGTTGTTTGTTTATTCATCAGGAAGAAAAATCGCCGAGGTTGTCGCTCAGACTCAGTGATCTCTCTTAGTCTATCATTTATTGTTATTTTATCCACTATGAGTGTTTCAACACTGAATCTCACCGTCAAGTTTACCTTTACAGACTACAGTGTTACCAGCTTGGCTGCTGTGGGCTCGTCACCTGATGAATGTAAAGTATCGTTGGTAGAAGACCCGGTGCTCCATGCTCATCCAGGATCTCCCCTCGAGGCTCCTCTCTTGGTTCCTCTGGACGATGAGTTCCTCCAGGTTCCAGCGCCTCCCAAGAAGTTCCTGGACAAGACCACCTCAAGTAAGAACACCTTAAACTTCTCAGTACGAATATAAACCGGATCTGATCATTGCACACTTGTGTCACAAGTAACGTTATCAGATGTGTTTTTATGTAGTGCTTTAAACCCGCATGGAGTGGTGTAGGCTCCACCCTCCCTCCGCTCGTCACCAGACAGACAAGCTCCCTACCTGTACTTGTTTATTATAGCCTTACATATATTATACGTCATTCTTGGTACTCTTACTATTTAATGCAATTTTTTCTCCGTGGAAATAAAGAAGAGAGCGAAGGTCCGCTGTTAGGTGTAGAGGAGCCGCCGCGCATGCGCACTCGCCGCCTCGCAAAACAAGTACGTGACGCAATGCGTTGTCGTCGTCTTTAAATACGACAACACATTATATGTACATATGTATACATACATATATATATATATATATATATATATATATATATATATATATATATATATATATATATATATATATATATGTATGATTTTTCTGTTCGATTTTTATGAATGCGTTTTTGTGCTTTTGGCTTCACTGTGCAAGATCATTAAATTATAATGGGCCGAATTTTTCACCACAATTCAATTTTCCATCTCCACTGAATCTCTCTTATGCTGGTCACTGAGTTATATGTTAACTTTGTTATGAAATTGTACTTGTTCTTTAAACTAAAACAGTTGAGTCTCAGGCTACTGACTTGAATATATTAAACATTATCATGCCTACTGTACTGGTGATTGTTATTGTTACTAACAACTGCTTTTATCATTGTCATTATTATTAGCAACAAGATATTGTGTATTGAAGTATTCTTGACTGGTGGTGTAGACAGGGGCGGAACTACTGTACAGCTACTGAAGCTTAAGCTTCAGGGCCTCTAATCCCGAAGGGGCTTCAGAAGCCACTTTAGTGAACATTGATTAAAAATTTTGGGTTTACTGTATGAGAAGGGTTTGCTAAGTGGCCCCCATGACAGGTCAAGCTTCAGGGCTACAAAAATGTAGGTCCTCTGAGTGTAGGTTAGGTTAGGTACAATTCGTCAGGAAACAGGACAGTATCTCCTAACGCGGGTCTTAGTCAGATGATGACCCGCCGTTGGAGTTTTTGGTCATCTGGCTTAGGCCTTCAGCTGGCTTACCGGTCCTCCCCTTCAAAAATTATGATCACAGTTATAAACTGGGTGTACTCGTATTTTTCAGCCTCGATGACCCTCCTATGGACGATGAGTTTTAAACTTAAGAAACTGACTACGTCTGGAAACCTTTCACTCAACAGTGATTACTTCTGGAGTTGCTCTACTCAGTGGCATTGTTGGCCTGTGTAAGACTTCCAGCATTTCTATGCACAGGATGCGACCCCACAACAATACGCGAAATCCAGGTACCCATTTTTCCCGCTAGTTACGACCGTGGACGTAAGGAAACACGCTCATTTGCTTCTCCAGGCCAGGAAATCGAACTGCGGTTATAGCGCACTCATCTCACACACTAAGATTTGCAGTTCGATCCCCGCTACGGGTAGAAACACTGGGGACGTGTTTCCTTAAGACACCTGCTCTCTCTGTTCACCTAGCAGTAAACAGGTACCTGGGTGTTAGCCGACTGATGTGGGTCGCATCCCGGGGACAAAATTAACCTAATTTGCCCAAATTGCTCTATATACTTTCTATATAGTATGCAACTGATGCAATCTAGGTCTGTATAAGATGTATCAAGTGCTTGTATAAATAGAGATTATTATTATTTGTTGTCCGCCGGATGCTGTGACCTCTGAGCTGCGGATTACTGGTGGTGATAATGTTACTATCAGTCTTGACACTTATGACAGTTTCCACTCTTCTAATATATGGCAATAAATGTTTGTGTCAGTAATGACAACATCTAACTATTCCACTTGAAATAAGACAAAACAAAATACCATATATGGTTACCTAGGTATCCCCCCAGAAGGGAATACATCAAGTGGGTTTCAGATTTATTCCTTCCTTCAATGTTTCTGTGTGATAACTTGAAAATACCTGCAGAACAAATCACATGGGGATGGAAATCTTTAGCTCTAGATCTTTCGCACTCTCGTGCGTCGTCAGGAGCTATGGAATGTGGCAAAACAGCAACAGATAGAAGGGGGAATTCTCTGAGTTATACCTCAATGGCAACCATGGGTTATCATTGAGGTACAGCTGCTAGACGATGATATACAGCTACTAAACGTTGAGGCACAGTTATTAGACATTGAGGTGCAGCTAACAGCCTGAGGTACAGCTACTAGGCACTGAGGTACAGCTACTAGGCACTGAGGTACAGCTACTAGGCACTGATATAAAGGGGGCTGTGGTTACGGAATGTAAGTTAAGTTTATTTAGGCACAGTTACACAATTTTTAGGTAATCACATATGCCTTACATAACAACATATGTAAAACACCTAGCATAACCCCAAAGAAAAATGATTGAAGCCTGGCCACTTGCTGTAGGTTGTTTTAACTTCCCTTAGTACCATACTGGCTTTCGTTCTCAACACTGACAAAATTTGCTGCAAGATATTCTGGACTGTGGACAATTTTGAAAGTATGACTGAGCTTCAACTTTACATGTCATATTACGCATTTCCAGTTGTTGTAATTCATCCTGGCTTACTGGTCTCTTACACCCAAACCTAGGATGAATCTTAACATCTTATACTAAGTAATTTGTAGTCCGTTTTTCAGTGTTTTCATTAAAGCAGTGTACCATGAGGAACAGGCGAGATCTACGTGAATTTGTAGTCGAGATAGACATGGTCTGACCTTTCTGTGTGCCTTTATGTAGAGGAACTTTTATCTGGCATTTCTTACACTACGTTTTCACTATCAGTTCTGCTCACAGGGTATTCCCATATATTTAACTGAAGGTGCAGTTATGATGGATTCCTTGTGAGACAGCACATTAAACGAGGAAGGAACACTTTTCTATCGCCCGGCAACCGAAATTCATCTCGTGTCACAATTTTTGCTTCTTGTTCCTTTTTCACTTTTTCACTTTACTAAATACTGACCCTCTAGTTATACTGCTGACGAGATCTGTATTAAACTGTGTGACTGTTTATTGTGGGTGACTAGTTACTGAATTTTGAGTCAACACGTCATGTCTCTGGTGTAAAAGTTTGAGTCTTTGGGTATGTTGATGAGTGTACCTTTGTGTCTGCGGTAGATAACTGATATCACTGCATAAGGTGAACGCTTTCCCGTGCCTGTTTCAAATTTTGGTTCGCCAATTTAATAGTTTAATGCGAGTTTTGATGCCTTATTACATTTTTTACCAGCCCTTTATGCGAGGGGCTTAGACATCCAGCGTGTCTGAGTGTGTTAGGAGTGGAGGCAAATGGTTTTTATGACTTAGACGTGCTGTTGGAGTGTGAGCAAGGTAACATTTATGAAAGGATTCAGGGAAAACGATTAGCTGGATATAAGTCCTGAAGGTACGAAGTACAGTGCCAATACTCTGAACGAGGGGTGGGGATATATGCAGTTTTAACTGTAATATCGGCACCCTTGGAATAGACAGTGATGAAGTGAGTGATGGTGAAAGTGTTTCTTCTTTTTTGGGGTGACCCCTGCCTCGGTGGGAGATGGTTGGTTTGTTGAAAAAAAAATGGCTAAATTTTGTTAACTAGTGTTTAACCTAATCTTACCTAGGCTACCTTAATCTAGCCTAGCCTAGCCTAGCCTAGCCTAACTTAACCAAAACTAGCCTGGCTTAGCTTGCCCTAGTTCAACTTAGCGTAACTTAACCCAAATAGCTTTCGCAAAGAAATTTGGCTAGGCAGAAAAAAAATAAAAAAAATAACGTAGCTGTGCAGGGAGACAGGTTGATGCTGCGACTGATGTGATGCTACTGATCCAATGGCTTCAGGTGAGCTTTGGTAAATAATTATTATTGTATTTATGGGAAAATTCATAAACCCGTATGGGTTATACAATGACTGAGGAATGGAAGAGGTGTTCAATCCAAGGAAGGGGATGGTGCATCAAGGAACATCGCTTGCAACTTGTGCTATGCTACAAGTTCTGATCATGGAAGTTAATTAAAATATTCCTGTTCTTCATGCTAGTTGTAGGCTTTAAATTTTATATTCTTTTAACTGAGTAAGAGTGTATTTAGGCAAATCCATGAGCTATGTTTTTGCTACAGGTTCTGATGTTTTTGTGTGTGTCAGTAAGCCATATACCACAGTTGGGAATGACTTTGACATGGCCAAATGCCCTGGCCTCGCACATCCACCACGACAACACTACCATCTACGGCTCCAGTCTTCATCTCCACGACTGGCAGATGGATATGATGGGTGAGTGAGGCACCTCTCTGAGTGGAAGGGTGACATGTGGGTAAGTGGGCAAGTGGAGCGGTAAGTGGACATGGCGAGGGGAGGTAGACAAAGTCATCCTGGAATGCTTTATTCCCTGGCTAGAGAGATCGATCTTCTTGCTCATTAAGTATTTGTTTAAACATTTTTAAATTGCCTTGTGGTTTAGGGGAGGGTGCGTACGTTGTGCGCTCGAATAACACTTGTAAGTATATTTTGTTAATGTGTTAGTGTCTTGTCGCTTATTAAGGTATTAGGAAACACAATGTAAAGTCATGGGAGAGTATAAACATCACTGATAGTGAGCCAATTTAAAATCTGATCACTTTAAAATTGACAGCTAATTTTATCGTTATTGAATATCTACAACACTACTTGGATCATTTAGCGGTTGTGGTTAATGTAAACTGGACGCAATGGCTGTGAAACAAAATCATATTGCGGTAAGGATGCTTGAGTGACTTCAAGGTAGCCCTGTGTCCTAGATCTTGATGGCTTGTTTGCAGGATCCCTTTTACCCTATGATGAGGAGGTGGGGTGAACTGTGGACCACGACACAAGAGTTGGATATAGTGTATCCGACAGTAGTGGGTGATGCCGATATTACGACTGTCATGATTGGAGAGTCTTCTCGTTTGCATGTATTGGGAGGTTATGATGGGTATCAACAGAGAAGCAATGCCTGTGAGTGGGATGAAGTTAAGGGCATTGGGACTAGGGTTATGGGACAAGGTATGAGTGGGGTTGTTGTTTTGTGAAGAGAGCAGATGAAACTTTGAAGGTATGTGGGATACATTATATGTGGAACAAGGGGCGTGACTGAAGAGCGAATTCGCAGAATGTTATGGAGGGACCATGCAGTCGACTGAAGAGTCAGAGGCCATGGCATCTTACAATCTCACAAAGGGAAAATTGGTATCTGTCTGGTCTATATAGTAAGGCATTTTACGTAGCTAACGTTTATCTGAAGGGAAAGGGGGTTGTGATGAAGACTCAGGCGGAAAATTTTAGATTTGTGTGGCGACAAGATTTATATGGTTTCGGAGGTGGTGCCTTCGTATGCTAGGAAGGGAAGGGGGAGAGGGTAATATGGGTTATCTGAACCCTCATCGGAGAGTGCTGCACACTTACACGAGTGGCTTGGAATCTGTAGGGATGTCGAATGTAGCGACAAAAGCAGCTGCTGACATTATGGTTGAGTAAGTGGCAATCATGTGAAAATTTAAGGGAGGTGTATCGTAGAGAGGAAGTGAGGGGAAAAAAAAGATTTCGGCTACGACATTTTTGAAAAAAAAAAATTTTTATGTTTTATCGAGAGCATATCTTGTACAGACATAATACATACATATATATATATATATATATATATATATATATATATATATATATATATATATATATATATATATATATATATATATATATATATAGTATAACACTGTTGAGAACACTAAGTATATGCATAAATTATCACACACACACACGTTGTTGGACATAGGAGAAGAAACCCGTCACAGGCAAAGCAAAAAAGACAGACCATCAAGCACACTATACATCACTCAAGTCACCTATCAGTATATATAAGAAAAACACTTGAAAATTATCACGTCTCACTTCTACATAAGTGTAACTTACAACTGACAAAAGAAAGCAAACATACTCATGTAGGTGTAAGTACAAAAATTCACACATATATATAATTGTAAAAGAAACGCACATTCCTAATAAAAAAAAAAATTTCTTGGGAGTAAGTTATACAGAAGTATGTGTATCCGCCTGAGGTACACACCTCCGCCTGAGGTACACACACCTCCGCCTGAGGTACACACACCTCCGCCTGAGGTACACACACCTCCGCCTGAGGTACACACACCTCCGCCTGAGGTACACAGACCTCCGCCTGAGGTACACAGACCTCCGCCTGAGGTACACACACATCTCCGCCTGAGGTACACACACACCTCCGCCTGAGGTACACAGACCTCCGCCTGAGGTACACACACATCTCCGCCTGAGGTACACACACACCTCCGCCTGAGGTACACACACACCTCCGCCTGAGGTACACACACCTCCGCCTGAGGTACACACACCTCCGCCAAATACACTGGCCACAATTACTAAATTATCATATTGTTGTACACATACATTGATATATCATCATGTACAGTAAAGGCCGTCAACAAAATCAAGTTCACATCACAGGCTTCCATAACCTAATACGAACACATAAATAAAAACTACTCTATCACAACCTATTCACTGCACAAAAGTCAATGTGCAAAACAAAGGTGTATACAAGAGACACTATCAAGTTGCAAATTCAGTCTGTCCGACACTCCTTACCCCCCCCCCCCCCATTTGGGCAACCGCCCACTTTCTCTCGTCATTACACATGACCCTGTCACACAGTCTTCTAGCCGTACATGAGCATATAACCTGTCACAGCTCGACAGTATCACCATTACTACGAACCTCATCCAAGCATCCTTACAGCATACACGCGTACATTACCTCTAAAAAATTTATACCTCCATCCTCTAATATAGGTGTGATGATAATTTATTTTTGAGAACTACGGCTCCCAACAGTGTGGTGGATGGTAGGGCGTACGAGAACAAAATCCCTTAAAATATATATACCAATGAAACATTACAACTGAGGAATCCTGATATGTTTGCAGGGAAGTAACATATAGACTAAAGTGCGTCCTGCGTGTCGTATATGACCGCATTGTTGAGTATTATTTTATTATGTATTACGCCACATGTTGGAAGGTGTGTACTCACCTGTGTGTGTGTGTGTGTGTGTGTGTGTGTAATCACCTAGTTGAGGTTGCGGGGGTGTGTGTGTGTGTGTGTGTGTGTGTGTAATGTTCATGGTGTAGCGGGTGTGGATTATCTAATATTTGGAAATAAATGGTATAAAATACCGACACAATGGAAATATAAACACAAATGCAGTATAATGTGATCCTTTATTGACAACGTTTCACCCACACAGTGGGCTTTTTCAAGTCACACACGGATCTACCTGGGGTTGGAAGGTACGAGAGTATTTATAGTCAGAATGTTGAGGTCAGGTGGAGAACGCTGCATCTGATGATCTACCGGGTGAGGTTATAGAGTCTTGGGTAGCTTGGCAGGGGTATTGGACAAGTTGTAGACCTTCTGCAGTGTTCTATGTTCTTATGTGGGATAGCGATGAAGAAGCTGATAAAGGAGGTGGTGTTGTTATCAAGAACACTGACGATTACAGGAACAAAATGCTCAATCTACTTAATGACCCAGATACCTACAAACCTCTCACAACTAACCAAGTGGACAACCTTACTAAAACTTTTCTTCAAAGGACTCGCCGCATTCTGAGGGGCTCAGAACAAGGGAAGAAACTTCTGCACACCATGCCCAGCAACCCCAGACCTGCCAGAATGTACGGCCTGCCAAAGACTCACAAGCCTGGTATCCCACTGAGGCCCATATCCTCGGGAATAGGCAGTGCTCCCCACCAGCTCTCAGGAATTCTCGCCAAACACCTCTCTAAACTCTTGGGCACTATCAGTCCAGCACATCTCAAACACTCGGGTGATCTCAATCGCATTCGCAACATCAACATCAGGAACAAGAAACTTTTCAGCCTTGACGTGACTTCCCTATTCACCAAAGTACCTACTACACAAGCCATCGATCTCTTGCGCAGGAAAATTGACGATTCACTTGATCTTCCCATTCCAGCCAGCGATTTCATCGACCTTGTTGAACTATGTGTTGGCTTTACGTGTTTCTCCTTCGAAAATCACCTCTTTCAGCAGACTTTTGGACTACCCATGGGTTCGCCACTCAGTGCAGTCCTGGCGAACTTATACATGGAACATCTAGAAGCCGAACGTTTCTCCATTATTCCTTCGTCTGTCACCTGGCTCCGTTATGTTGACGACATTCTCCTCATAACTCCTAAACGCTTCAACGTTTAAGCTCTCCAAGACAAGCTCAACCAGGTCGAGCCTTCAATCCAGTTCACACTTGAAGAAGAAGTCGACAACACTCTTCCTTTCCTTGATGTTCTGCTCTGCAAAGCTGACCACGAACTTCGTTTTAAAGTCTATCGAAAACCCACCAACCAAAATGATCTTCTCCACTTCTGCTCTCACCACGACACCAAAACCAAACGTGGTGTGATTATAGGCTTCTTCCTACGTGCACTCAGAATCTGCAGCAATGAGTTCCTTGAGGAAGAATGCACTATAATTGAACAAGTATTTTCTAAACTCCACTATCCTCGTCACTTCATCAGAGACTGCAGACGGCGGGCATTAAACATCTTCAACACACCCAGAGAAGACACTGCCGAGAAGAGATACATAGTCCTCCCCAACAACTCCATTGCCAAACATGTTTCCAACATATTTGCCAAAACATCATTCCAAGTATCTACCTCCACAACCACGACCATCAAGGACATCACCAGTAGTAGACAGGACAAGCCTCCATCCTCTGCAGGGGTATACATAATCCCTTGTAATGACTGCAACAAATTATATGTGGGCGAAACATCAAGAGACCTCCAAACACGCATTTCAGAACACCAATATGCAAGCAGGACTGACGATACAAGGAATGCCTGTGTACAACATCGCAATTCACACAACCATTTAATTAACTACAGAAACTCAAGACTTATAGCCACAGAAGACAACACTCAATACCGAAGAATCCTGGAATCATCGCTTATCTCTATAACCAACAATTTCTACCAACAACGGCTTCTATAACATAGCTGAACCACTCGCCAAGAAACTTCTTCATCGCTATCCCACATAAGAACATAGAACACTGCAGAAGGTCTACAACTTGTCCAATACCCCTGCCAAGCTACCCAAGACTCTATAACCCCACCCGGTAGATCATCAGATGCAGCGTTCTCCACCTGACCTCAACATTCTGACTATAAATACTCTCGTACCTTCCAACCCCAGGTAGATCTGTGTGTGACTTGAAAAAGCCCACTGTGTGGGTGAAACGTTGTCAATAAAGGATCACATTATACTGCATTTGTGTTTATATTTCCATCTAATATTTGGGTTGTTTATTGTTCGAATGGTTCCATTTGGTATTTATGGTAAATTGTGAGATGTAATAATACAACTTATGTGATTATTTCTGAGGAATATGTATTAAATATTTTTCAACAAAATATAAAAACAAATTTAATACCTATCTGTCTAAATATTGGGAATCTGTAATTATTATTTATGAATTGTGTTTAATAAATATTGTCACTGTCTGTTAAATAGCTATTTTCTTAAAGGAAAGAGTAATTACATTGCAATGCGCAAGGCAATTGTGCTTTGTTTTGAAAATGGATGGAGTGTGGGAGTGCGAGGGCCAGTAGCTCAGTGTCTCTCTCATCATGGGGAAGGAAGGTAGTGCTGATCTGCTTCTCTTCCCAGGCCGGGCATTGCTGTAAATTTAGGTACAGGCAGGGGTGGACCTGCTATGAAGCTTAGACTTCAGGGTCCCTAATCCCGGAGGGCCCCCAAAAGCGACTTTAGTCTACATTGCCTAAAAATTTTGAAGGGGCTTTTAAAAACTAATAGTGTAATTCAATACAATATAATAGTTAAAAAATAAAAGGTTATTAAATTTAGTATCATGTAGGCTAGTTGTTGCTGGTTGCGAAGGCCCCCCCCCCATAACAGTTAGAGCTTCAGGGCCCCAAAAATGTTGGCCCACCACTGGGTACGGTTACACACAAGTAAAATTATCATACCTAGTAGCATATGTGTAAATTGTCTACTATAACCCCTAAAAAAGGTTAGTGACTTATTTCCATTGGGTTTTATTGTATTTACGCCGAGTGGTGCAGTATGACCCTTGTGGGCTTAGCGCTTAGTCTTGAGAGTAACAGTAATACACTGAGAGGTGCATGTCTCAGTATATTAACAATGATTTTGCTGCGATCCCTATTCAAGAAATTGGTGTTTTTGACTGATAAATGTTGCATGCAGTGTTAACGACCGTTTGGGTAGTCGAAAGGCTTTATACTCAGTCACTGGGGAGTGAATAGTAAAGTAAACCGAAGGTGCCATAGATATAATTAGGAAGGGAGGGATTCCCGTAATGTGGCGTTTTGGCGAGAACCTGAAAGTAATGACTGTCCAGGGCAATTGTTTTTAATTGTCAGCTGAACAAACACTAGTTCTATTGCAGCACCATTTGTTAACAAGTGCAACCACTTCTACGATAGTGGTGTCGTGTACGGTATGCCAAAAATGGTGTTCATTGATCTAGGACAGGACTATGAATTAGTTCAGTGGAGAGAGATGTTGCCATGGTGTATTGAGCTTTAAACTGAATTTTTTTTTTATTTTATTTAAAACCAATACAGTATACATAAAAATAAAAATAAAAGGAAACAATATGGATCTCAATCCTGAAGGTTCGGCCATTGACGTAAGAAACCCAACACAAATGAACTAACAAATGGATTGCACCTATATACTCGCAAGATATAGCTGTATAACATACAACAATAACTTACGGCAAGAACATAGCTACAAATAAACACAGTAACAGGGTCATGAACTGACATATATAAACATTCAATGACTCAAAACCTAACTTACATATAAATTTTACATATAACATGACATATGACAGACTCATTGCAATTGAAAAGAATATATACGAGAAAATGTAACAATTACTTCCAGCCTTCTCATTAATCAAACCAAAACCTAACATCATAATCCTGCTAGAACATCTACATACTTATCCCTAACATTACAGATTTACATATACCAAAATACAAATAAACATACAAAGAAAACAGCTTAGATCTCAAAACCGACTCATTACAGTTACAATAAACCCGTATACAAAAATCTCAGACACAAAAGGAATGCGTCTATAAACTGGCTAGATATATCTGTATACCATACAGCCAAAACTTACGTCAAGAACATTGCCATGAAAAACCAATATCAGGGTGCTGACAGTCTATAAGTACATCTTAACATGCAAAAACCTAGAACATAACATGAACTAAAAAAAACTTCATATGGCAAAGAACAATACCGTTGTATAATGCTATACAAAGTACATTGAAATGACAATTGAAACAAAGTAACGAAGAGGGAACATACAACAAGCATGTGTTGAATACATATAAACCTACACATCACATACACCACAGTACTATTTTTGTATAACAATACTGTGTACATAGATAACAACATAATAATACGACTTAAGACTACTATGTACATAGAATAGTGTATAGTCCATGACAAAAAAACTGGCCAGCTCCACAGGTGCTAGCACCCTTGGTCCATACATTATTCACTCACGCATCACTCATCCAACACACGCAAACATTTGTTGTCATCCATTACCAGGGAGGCGACCCTGTTTTCACCCATGACTTCCCTGCCCCAGCAACACTTTCCAATCGTACCCTCCCCTCCCTCGTATATTACAAGTCTAATAAAACCTGTATCGTAAGTTGCCTATATCCTTCTGAAAAATCCCTCACCCACCTCCTCCCATAAATTTCTTTATTTCTACATACCGTTTTATAGAACGTTACTGTTAACACCCTCCTCTTCACCTCACTGACCTGTTTCCCCCGCAATCCCCACACTATATATATATAATCTGCCATAATGTACCCCACAGCTCTGATTACACTTTCCTCCCAACCCCCCACGTCGAGACTTAATGCTCTCGATACAGAAATTCCTTGACCTCCTATCCTATATATCACCCTATTTAACCACCCCTTGACACTCAGTCCGTCACAAAAATATACTACATGAAAAGCCGACTCCTCCCCACCACATATCCCGCACCCCCCCCCCCCCCCCGTCAACGACCCGTCTATCCCGTAGAACCACACCCGATGGTAAAATGCCGTGCAGAAAACGATACATTACATCCCGAACACGAGGTTGCAGCCTCATCCTACTCAACCTATTCCATATACTTCCCCATGCATACATGGGGAAAATTCCCTCTACAGGCGCTACAACCCTCCCGGCTAACAATCTACACAACCTACCTATTTTGACCTTTGCCGGCTCTCGATCCCACGCCATAGCCCTCAAAACAGTTTCACACTCATGCAACTCAACTCCTGTATACATCCGTTGCAATCTGTTATGGATCCTGGCCAAACCCCCCCCCCCACCCACACTTTCCCTCATCACCTCCCTTTTAATGAAGACACATTTGACCCTCCGCTTTAAGTCCAGCAATCCCAGCCCCCCCCCCCCTTACTTACAGGTAACATTACCACGTCCCTTTTAATCCAATCACAGCTCGAACCCCACAAGAATTTAAAAACCTTCCTAAGTATGTTGGTTATTGCTGGCCCAGTTAATGGGAACACGGCTGCCACGTGCCATACTTTGCTATACAGTAAGATATTAATAACAATGGCACGCTGCACAAGGGTCAAATGATAAGGTCGCAATGCTCCCAAGCGTCCCTGAATCCTTTCTACCATCCTACTCGAGTTTTCCATGTGTGCCACAGTTAGATTGTCTGCATAAATAAGACCGCAAATTTTTAACGAATTCGCCTGCTTCCTCACAACTGCACTACCCCAATCAACCCTTCCTGCCCAAGCTCCTAACCCCATAACCATGGATTTATCTGAATTTACCCTCATACCAGTTGCCCCTGCGAACATTCGTACTACCCCATCTAATGTGTCCATTGACATCCCCTCCCTGATCAGAACAGTTGTATCATCCACATACCCAATTAAAACTGGCCAAACCCTCGCAACCTCACACCCTGGTCCCTCTATGTGACACATATGCTGCTCCATCAATCTATAAAAGGGGTCCTGTATGCAAGCAAACAATAATTGTGACATAGGACACCCCTGCCTAAGTCCCCTACCCATTACTATCTTCCCACCCAATCGACCATTAATCTGTACCCTCGCCATTGCACCTCCATACAACGCCTCAACCCAACCCACTATTTCTTCCCCAAACCCCTGACCCCTGAGGATGGCTTTCAATGCTTTCCGATCCACTCTATCGTATGCCCCTTGCCAATCGAGCGCCACCAAACCTCCCCCCCTCCCCCCCCTTTTGCCTCCACGAAATCCCTAAGTAACCCATGCCCCTCCACCATAGACCTCCCTGGCAAACCAAACTGAGTTTTTGATACTACCCGCCCCACCACACACTTGACCCGATTTCCCCAAATCTTAGCAAACAATTTGTAATCTGCGCATAACAACGAGATCGCCCGGTAATCCCGAAGCGTATGCTGCCCCTTACCCTTTGGTACCAATACAACGACAGCCGTTGCCTGCTTCTCACCCAGCTCACCTCTCTCCTTCATGCAATTTAATAACCTAACCAAAAAATGCCTCATTAATTCCCAATGCTGCTGATAAAACTCTGCCGGGAGTCCATCAATTCCCGGTGCTTTGCCCTTTCGCATTCCACTTAAAGCCCTCCATATTTCCCCCTCAGTTATTTCCCCACCCAGTGCTTCCCTATCACTGTTACGCAACTGACATACCACACTCCCACACACCTGTTCTAAAACCCCATCCTCTACCCCTTCTCGTTGCCAGTACTTCTCATACCACTTATCAGCAAACGCCCCCATTCCTTCTGTAGCTTGTATGACCTGCCCCTCCCTGTACCCTCCTATCGACTCATGAACCTCCAACCATGGTATAGTCATTGCCTGCTGTCTTTGTTTCTGCCTACGCAATACTCACGATGAAGGTCTATCGCCCCATAACACCTCTTCCACCCCCGCCTGTACCTGCACCGCTTGGAACCTCTCATCCTGCACCTTGCGCAGCCTCCCTTTAATTGCCATAATATCATCCATAGGATAAGTGCCCGCCACCGCCCCCCTCGCATAACAACCCCGTAACCTATCCTCCAAATAGTTGGCAAGCCCATATTTTAAAGAATTGATACGTTTCCCTTCCTTTACGTAATATTGCTTAATCTGTTCTTTAGCCACACCATCCCACCACATCACCACATCCTCTACCCCATTTACCTCTGCACGTAACCCCTCCCACAGCGTTGCAAATCCCTCTATCCCCTCCTCATCACCTAACACTTGTATTTAACTTCCAATAACCCCTAGATATACCTGCTAGTGACTCCCACCCCACCTCTGCTACTACCGCCCTATGATCCGAATAAGTTACTTCTATTGTACGGAAAAATGTCAACCAAACCCCTTGAGATATATACAGCCTATCCAACCTAGCCGCGTAACCCCGTCTTACAAAAGTGTGCTCTACCTCCCACGCCCCTCCTCCAACCGCATCCCACAACTGAATATCCCTCAAAAGATCTCGCAAGGCCGCCGACACGTGTCCTGCCCCTTTTGGTTCCACGTCAGCCCTCCTAATAACGCAGTTCCAGTCCCCACCTACGATGGCCATCGCAGGTAAACCACGTAAGAAGAAAACTAGTTCTTCACATACAAAATCCCTTTTTACCCTTACATCATTTTCTGATGGTGCATACACAATTACAAAAGATACCCTCTGCCCCATCCACCACCCATCCACACGCAATACTCTTCCCCCCCTCCCCCCTCACTTCTTAGCAACACAAACGGGCTCGCTTCCCTGATCAATATACCCACACCACCTTTCAGACGTACAGATGGCAGAGTCATGACCCAAAACCCTTCCACCTCGAGCACTCTTCCCTCCTTGAAATTGTGTTCTTGCAGGAACACTACATCCACCCTATATTTATACAGAAACATTCGAAACCATGCCCTCTTCACACTATTACACAGTCCATTTACGTTCACAGTCATACACCTAAGGCCTCTTTATAGTTTCCAACCCTTCCTCCTCGCTTCATTCATCCCAGGGCCTCCTGCCCCAGAGCCAGCACAAGGCTTCACACCATCAACCCCCCCCCTTTTTGCGATGCCTCTTACTGTGACTACCTCGACAGTGCTCTTCCTTCCTTCCAGACCTCTGCGCCGGCGTCAGGACATCATCTGAGTCTGACGCCGCCGCTCTCTTCCTCGTGATGCCCTCCACATCCATGTTATCTAATGAGGTTCCCTCACGATGTACCTCAACCTCCACCACGCCTCGTTCCACAGCACACGGCGACAACTCACGCTTACTAGTTGGCCCGTTAACCCTGCTATGGTTTTTATCATTACATTCCTCTACAGGCAACGCCGTGCCTCTCACCAGCTCAGGAACAACTTCCTCTGCAGGCGGCGTCAATGTCCTTAACACTTCCTGAAGCTCTTCCTCTATAGCCTGCACCTCCTCCTGCACTTGCACTTCTGTACTTTTCCCTTGCTTAGTAACAGATCCTTTTACGTCACAGCTTACCTCACATACACCAGTCTCCTCTCTGGAATCCTCCACCTCTTCACTCCACAAGCGCCCAAGCCCTTGCTTTCGCGTGGGGCTCTCAACAACAGCTATCACGCTGGTAACTGGTACTTCACCAGTTTGTGCAGGCGCCCTCCTCAGCTTCACACACGCTGCCGCCATATGGTCGTACGCCCCACATATTCTGCACGTACGTCTCTGTCCGGCATACGATACCATAACTTGCGTCCTGAAGTCCTCCAACACGACATAAGACGGTATGGGATGTCTCAGAGTCATCTTCAGGGAAAAGGTTCCCTCCAGACGGCCCATGTAAGCACCTGCCGTCCACTTGCCTTGTTGTGCCAGATGTACGGTCCCATATGCCTCAAAAACATTCCTGATGTCAGCCTCATCTGCCTCAAATGGGACATTACGAATCTTAACCCACGTAAAGTAGCGAGATATGTCGATCAATTGCACCTTCACAGCTGGAGTAGCATCAAGACTCACGTCTTGGAATCTCATCACCAAAGACTCGTATACGGACACGGAATTCAGTTTGACGAAGATTCTGTAAGCCCCATTCAGGGCTACACCATACACCTCATCGTCTTGGATTCCATAGGTCTCCCTAATGATTGTTGGGAGTAATACCTGCGTTGAAGAGGGTGAAATCGCCCCACGAAGCAGCTCAATACCAATGGTATTTACGCATCTCCTCACACTCAGCGCCATGTTGATACAAGGTAGCTCGCCTGAAAACAGCAGAGGGGTGCAGAGCACAACCGCACTCGACCGTGGTCAGGCAGCGAATGAAAATTAAGGTATGGGCGTTTGTGTGTGGGGATGGGAGGGGGGGGAGGAAGAATTTTAACACCATAGATATAGGCAGGATAAATTATCAAGATTGTGAAACTAAAAGATATCATAAGTTACCAAGGGAGTAAAACAAAACTGTTAATATCAAGTAAAGCAATGAAAACTCATTAACTGGCGATAGGTAATAAAAATAGTAGAAAGGCAAAAATGAAAAGGGTGAAGTGAAGGGGTTCTCAATCCGAGGAACTAGGCCTCTAACCTCCTTCCTCAGATCGAATCTAAATGTTTTCCATCCCCCTCCCCCCTCCTCTCCCCTTTGTGAGAAATAAATTAACTGTGGAAAATTGCATTTATCTGTATGTATCATTATGCACATAATAAATGAACATAGATAATTATTATTTATCAGTTAGACAAGTAGGAATTTGGGACACCTAGGTCACAAAAAATATCCCCCTTCGATACCTACCACTGTCATATCCACAAGTTGCTCTGGACCTATTAATTACCAATGAAAAATACATCACCAGGAATGCTGGTAAATATATAAATTTGTGGACTGTATATTAAATTAAAAATGATTAGATATAAACATATATACATAACAGAAGGAGAATATCTTAAAATCATAACACTCACCAATTTAACTGGAGATTAAGTTGTATCATACTCATAAAACCTCTGTCTATACATGAAAATAACAACTGGCCAGAGTTATAACATAACAGACTTATCTGAGGTTCCTGGAGCTGTCTTGTCCAGTCGCCTGATATCTCAAGTTATGCAGGAATGCACATCCAACAATTTCGCCTCCTATTTGAGAGGTGTCAGCCCAATTTTTAACCTCTAGAGCACGAAAATTCCTTCCCATTACACTAACGTTGTATCCAATTCAAATTAACAATGGCGACTCACCTCCCCAGCCACAGGTTTCCCATTTTCAATAACATACTTCTTTTAAAAATACAATATAGGGCATCTATTTACCTATAAATTACCGTATTTCCGGAAAATATATACAGTATTTTCCACACTGCGGCCGGCCGGAGTTCGTTGCTAAACGACTCAAATTGCTCATTTGACAATGGTGGAGGACCTGGGTACATATAGGATCTTGCATCCACACGCTGACATATTACACAAGATTTAATCACCCTTTTTACACTTTGCCGTCCTTGTGGAATCCAGAAAGTTTCCCTAATAAAATTTAAAGTATCTTGTACCCCACCATGCATTACATTTTTATGGGCATTTAGAGCAATTAAATTTGTTAGATGATGAGTTTTGGGCAGTAAAATAGGGTGTTCAACATAATCACCCAATTCAGCATTTTGTAACCTACCTCTGCACCTAATTACATTGTTCTCTAAATACAGCCCCAATTTCTCTATTATGGAACCTTTCACAATTTTTCTTTCCATCATCAATTTAATCTCATTTCCATAGATTTCTTCTTGTGCCCTCTTTATCCAATATTCAAGAGGATGTGAAAACTTATATGAAATATTCATCTTGTTTAGAAATTTAAACACCAACTTAGTTACATTGACTAGTTTGGGTAAAGAAGAATACCTATTTATATCAATCGCTAAGGGAGGACAAACTATTGGAGTGGTGGTCACAGTAATTTCAACAGGAGCAATATACGCCTTTTGTACAGGCCAATTAGCTTTATTTACCAACCAACTCGGTCCTTTAAACCATGATACAGCATTTACAAATTTAGCATAAGATAAACCTCGAGACAAGAAATCAGCTGGATTCTCCTCACCTGGTATATGATTAAATGTTAACATATGCATCTGATTAATTTCAGCGACTCTGTTTTGTACGTACACAATTTTACTGTTTCCATTACAAATCCATTGTATGGATACCTCATTATCAGACCAAATTACAGTGTCACTAATATTTATCTCCTGCAACTTATTTCTTATATAATTAGCTAATTTGACACCTACATAAATGGCTGTTAATTCCAACTGAGGTAAGGTACGTGATTTAATTGGAGACACTTTAGCCTTAGACATAAGAGAAATAACACTACTACATTGAAGGTAAGCAACTGCTCCATATGCCAATTTTGAAGCATCACAAGAAATGTGGAGTACATTTTTCCCATCTGGATTGGCCACCTGGCATGGGAACTCCAACATTGGAATTTTCTCATAATCACCAATTAATTCATCCCACCTGTTAATGAATTCCTCAGGTAAAATTTCATCCCAAGCACATTTAAGTTTCCATGCTTCCTGAATTAATAATTTCCCTCTTATAGTAAGGGGTGACACTAAAGTTAGTGGATCAAAACATTTGGAAACTTCAGCAAGCAAAACTCTCTTAGTTAATTTATTGGGCATACTGTAATTATTAGGTTTTAACATTAACAAATCTCTCTCAGTATCCCAAATTAATCGCAATACATTACTACATTTTGGCACTTCATCTCCAGGGAAATTTTTACTTATTTTGTCCTTTAATTTGGACGAATTACTATTCCATTCTCTCAGAGGCATATTTGCACTTTGCATTATTTTATTAGCCTCTCCATAAGTCATTAACAGTTTCTCTTCAGTTGACGTCACACCCACGAAATGGTCCACATAAAATTGTTTGCTCATTACTTTACCCAATGGACTTCCCATACTTTTAAGGTGTGCATTTATCGTCGCTTGAAGTAGGAATGGACTGGATGTAGCACCAAATAATACACTCCTAAAGCGAAAGGTTTTCAGAAGGCTAAGTGGGTCAATAGGATTCTCAGGCCATAAAAAGCGGGTACAATCCCAGTCAGCCTCTTGTAAACCCATTCTTAGGAAAGCTTTACTTATGTCAGCCGTAAAGGCATAGTGCTTCACACTGAAATTTAATAAGATATCTCCTAATTTTTCCGTCAATGACGGACCTGTCGTCAAACAGTCATTTAAACTAGGTACATTTTTTGTTACTCCTTCCACTACAATTAAACACAATTCTCAGAGGAGTGGTCTTAGAATCCTTCTTCACTCCGTGATGTGGCAAATAGTGACCATAAATTTTGGCTTGCTCAGGAGGTACCTCTTCTATAAATTTATTAATTAACTGCTCAGCAATTATATCATTATAGGTAGTTAACAATTCTGGTGTCTTACTCAGTTCGCAGAGCTGAGCCTTTAACTGTCCATATGCCATTCTGTAATTAGTGGGCAATTCTGGATGGTTCAGTTTCCACGGAAGTCGTACCCAGTATTGTCCAGATTCAAATTTTACATCTCTCAGGTATTGCTCCTGAGTAAAAGAATCGTCTGGACTTTCTTCATTTACATTTATTCCAATGCTGTCTTATTCCCACAATTTATGCACTGGCTCAACACCATCCTCTATGGAAGAATTATACTGGGGTACGATTTCATGAGTAAGACACGCAATTATGGTATTTGTAGTTTCCTCTAGTCATGAATTATTATTACGAGGAATCCTACCATACATTACATGGCCTCCTGCAGTCTTCAAAAGGGTGACACCACATTTCTTTATCATACCCTTTACAAAGGAGGCATAATAGTCACTACCTATCAAAATATTTATTGGGCCTACAGAATCATCACTTACACCTGAAGGTGCTAAATTTACATTATGTGAGAGTCTTTCTGTAGCTTTACTAAGTCCTACTGTAGATATTTTCTCTTGAAGTCTATCTACAATTACTGCATTAACACGTTTTTTCTCATTGCCCAACCTGACAGTTACATAAACAGTGTCATACAATTGAGCTCTTTTGTCTGAGAGAAAACCAGATAATTTTAAAGTTGTGGGATCTCCCATCTGTACTTTCATACCATCAAGACATTTACGTTTTATGAAAGTACGCCGGGATCCCTGGTCCAATAATGCATTTACAATTTTTGATTTATGCCTTTTATCATCAATTTTTACCTGTAACACAGGTAAGGCTACTTCAGCAAAACCATCATTATTAACATTAGCAGCAATTTTTACATTAGCTACTGTTGTGTCAGGATTGTCAACATTATCATTATTATCAACATTATCATATAGACCCTTACACATGACTACATGGTGTCTTCCTTTGTGACATTGATAACAGAAGTTTAATTTGGCATAACAATCCTTTACATTGTGATTACATAAACACCTGATACATCTGTCAAGTTCCTCCAATCTTTCAACTTTATCATTCCATGATTTGTGTGCATTGCAGAAGAGACAATCTCTCGTTTCTTTGATTGGTTTCTTATTACTGGGCTACTCTTAGGAGGGTACTTATTCTTCTTACCTTGTGGAGAATCATTATTTCTGATTCCTGCTACTTGATATGCACCTATGCAACTCTTTTTAGGAAATGAATTTTGATTATTAACATTGGGATAATTTTTCCCTTTGCGAAACTTGACAGATACCTCAGAGTTATTGTGTGTTGCATCTTTAAAATGAGTTAGTTGGCTGGTCTGCAACTGCACAATTAATTCTTGTAGACCTAGTCTTATTTCCTCCAGACCAAAATAACCCTTGTGATATTTATTCGAGAGCCATTCAATTGTTTTACAGCTTAATTTATTCTGTACTATGGCACTCAATAACCAGTCTGATTCCTTCAGATTATTTTTATTACTTAAGTTTTGAGAGTGCTCTCCAGTTTAACTCTAAACTGCTGTAAACCTTTGTAAGTGTGATCCGGAGATTTTAATTAACAATGATATTCACTAGATCCAACCTACTTTGTTCTGTATTACCATAAGTGACTTTCAACAAGTTAACTGCTTCCTTGTAAGAGTCATCTACATTGGGAAAGGCTTGTATGAGTATGTGAGCATCTCCTCTTACCTGTCCTTTGAGGTAAAATAATTTAGTTACACAGGCTAGATCATTCCTGTCATGCACAGCTGCTTTAAAAATTTACCAAAATTCCTCCCAATTTTCTTCAGGATTAAACACAGGCAAACACAATTCTGGGAGTTTTGGCAAAGACATATTTGTTGGAGCAGACTGATTAACTGCCTGGTTTACACATTTTAATTTATTCAAGGCCTGACTTTTACAAGAAAGAATCCTTTCCTCTAATTCATAATACTGATTAATCATGAGATCTACTTCAGTCTCATTTACACAGTTTACTAACAAATCTCCTTCATATTTGTTGTAATATAATTTGTATGAATCATATCTATTACCTAAAGCATCTAAATACAATTTTAAATCATCAGTATTCACAGTTTCTTGATTCATTATTTCCAAACATTTATTATATGCCTTGGTTACATGACCATTTCTAGCTTGCAATGATGCTTTCTTTGCTCTATATTCCATGTTTGTCTTCTATATTAATTTCCTCATTTTCAGCCATGATGAAATGTATTAAATTCAACCCAATCAATAACACTGAATACAACTTACAACACTGATACAACTTACCTTTGAATAAATCCCAGCTACTTGAGCTGAGCAATTACATGTAAAAAATTATATAAATTTTAAATGTACATTAATACAAACCTTTAGCCAGCCTTGGCTGGCTATTAATATTATACAAATTAATATTATACAAATTAATAAATCCTTGCTAGAATTTGGCATAGCAAATTAATATTATACACATTAATATTAGTTACACTTGGCTTATCAATTACACATACACTGATATAAATCTTGGCCAGAATTATCTTATCAAATTAATATTATACAAATACATTAATATAAATCCTAGCCACTTTGGCTTTGCAAAATTAATATACACATTAATATAATTAGCTACACTTGGCTTATCAATTACACATACACTTATACACATTAATATAATCTTTAGCCACACTTGACTTATCCAAATTAATATTGTAATAATTATAATCCACTACACATTAAGTAAATTTGTGAGCTTAAGATCCACCTCTTTCTGTTATTTCACATATAATTATTAAGTAATTAACTAATTAATGACTTCACTAATTACATCCGGTTTGAAGGACCAACAGGCAAATTAAATGTGGAAAATTGCATTTATCTGTATGTATCATTATGTACATAATAAATGAACATAGATAATTATTATTTATCAGTTAGACAAGTAGGAATTTGGGACACCTAGGTCACAAATATCCCCCTTCGTTGCCTACCACTGTCATATCCACAAGTTGCTCTGGACCTATTAATTACCAATGAAAAATACATCACCAGGAATGCTGGTAAATATATTAATTTTTGGACTTATATTAAATTAAAAAATGATTATATATAAACACATATACATAACAGAAGGAGAATATCTAAAAATCATAACACTCGCCAATTTAACTGGAGATTAAGTTGTATCATACTCAGAAAACCTCTGTCTATACATGAAAATAACTGGCCAGAGTTATAACATAACAGACTTATCTGAGGTTCCTGGAGCTGTCTTGTCCAGTCGCCTGATATCTCAAGTTATGCAGGAATGCACATCCAACAATTTCGCCTCCTATTTGAGAGGTGTCAGCCCAGTTTTTAACCTCTAGAACACGAAAATTCCTTCCCATTACACTAACGTTGTATCCAATTCAAATTAACAATGGCGATTCACCTCCCCAGCCGCAGGTTTCCCATTTTCGATAACATACTTGTTATAAAAATACAATATAGGGCATCTATTTACCTATAAATTACCGTATTTCCAGAAAATATATACAGTATTTTCTACATTAGTAATATTATATGAACCTCACTATTACGTTCATACAAGTAATTTGATTAGAGGGCAACCGAGTAGAACTGCTTACATTTTGTTGCACCTCTGAGGTATGTGGGAGTTTTGGAAATTCTAGGTCTCTTAAGAATCTCCCCTCCGGCACCCACAATCTTCTGTACATGTATATCGGGACCTAAAATATTTAAATTACATTTGAACATCATAACCAGTAAATTCTGGTACTAATATTTACGTTAAAGGTGGACTGTATAATCTGAAGTGGACTTGCAGAAGGGGGATGGATACACATATACAATACGTATTATGAAAATAATTAAATGTTTATTATTATTACTTAGCAAATTTTCTTTGGAGGTCGCCTGATACAACTAACCACCCACAACCCCTGCCTAGATATGAGGAACCTAATTGGCCAGTAGTTCTACATACAAAGGGCAGTTTACTTAGCTATGGGTGTTGATGGTTCCTTATATTCCCCTTTCACTATTTAATTTCGAAGTCCTGCCAAGTCTGTCATAACTTCAGCAGGACGATAATCCCGATTTGTCTTGCTCCTATTTGGGAGGCTTGAACCCCATTAAGCCTCTGGAAACGCCGAAGAAGTCCCACAAATTACAATGTGATCTCGTTACTCGATTTCAGTATGACGAACCTCTTATTTCACCAATTTTCCGTTATTGTAGTGGTTTCTTCACTATTTTCTTCCCGCTTCACAGTGTAGTGTATCACCGCATTATTTGCTGCTCGTCTGAGGCCGTTTCACCACAATTTGTCCTCGATGAAGCTTGATTTAATTCGGCGGATTTTATTAACCGACTTCTCTGAATCTCCATTATTTTGTACAAAATTACACATGCTGACTTCCGAAAAATTCTAAATTTTCAACACCCTTCCCTTTCCCCTCCCTTCCCCCGTCCACCGTTCCCTCTTCTCCATACGGCCTTAGACGATATTCCTAAGTTAAGGAAAAAAGGATTGTTGTCAGTCAGATTCCGTTAGGACCTTGGTGGTGTTTTGCCGTTTAAATTTAATCCTTTGGGGGATGTGCTGGGCCACCCTCCGGGTCCAGCCTCCTGCGTTCTTACATGGCTCACTGTACACTCAGACACCCTGGCCTAATACGCTCCTGTTCAGCCTGTGGTTCAAAAAAAAAAATCGAAGAGTCTACCTGGTTATCTTAATTCCACACGTGGCACAAGGATGAGGAGTTTCTTACCCGAGCCATGTTAGTGTCACGGGAACTAAACAGGTAGACGCCGAGGCAAAGGTTGCTATAGCGAGCACATTCTGTAGTAAACTTTTGCCTTAGTGGCTTCATAGACAAATATCCATAGATATTGGGGTCCATGAGACCCAGCATTTGTGGTAACTGTACATTCAGTAGATAAACATAAGGACCATTTCCTTCCCTACCGTATGATTCATGACAGCACACACTGCCCAGTGCCACATATCAGAACAGGTCAATAAATGATTAGAAGATAACAATGTTGATGTTATCCAGGGGCCAGGAAACAACCCTGACCTGGATCTCATAAAAAATTATTGGAATGAAAACAAATTAATGTCATGCATGACCGATGAGATAAAAGAAAATATTAAGGAAATGAACTTTTATATCCTTTTTTATTCCACGCTTAACCACTTGAAATTAATAATCATATATGAAAACGACCATATATTAAAAAAGGTGAAATTTGGTTGTCCTTACCCTTCATGTCAATTTGGCAGTGACCCAGTATAATTTTTTTTACGGAGTTTTATGTCCCTGAAAGTGGTGAGCCCAATAGACTAGTAGCAAGTTATATAGGGTTCTGCAGGACATGGATGTTTGGCCGCCCTCCTTCAACAAGAATTATCACGGAAATGAATCTGTTGATTCAGGATCTGGAACACTCATCTCACCGCACTCTATTCCACTCGCGTGTATCGAGTCTCGGGGGCTGGGATTATGGAATACGGGGATACCTTTATCGAATAGCACAGAGACCGAAGTACATCTGGTTTTTAAGTTCCTGCCGGATTTCACCCAGGAAGACGTAAATGAGACCTCGGCAATTAATATTTATGGAGAACCTGAAGAAAATAATACCACAGTCGCTAGGGGCATAGTTATCAAATAAACAGGCAGATTAAAGTAAAAAAAAGTCTAAGCTCTGACTTAACTGTTTTTAAGGGTATTTAAAGCGTGTGAGATGGAACTTGCTGGGCCGCTGAGGTCTGGGCTTGAAATGAGCTGAGGCAGGATAATTCCCATCCTGAAAAGAAACACTTCTGAAACTCTCTCCTTGTATACACAGGTAGCATGGTGTATGTGGGGTCGCTGCCTGGGTATGTGATGGCTGGGTGGCTGGGACGTCAGCTGGGGCGCCGCTGGTCCATGGTAGTGGCCACCATGCCAGGACTCCTCGGCTGGATGCTCATTGCTCTCGCCCACAACACTCACATGATCATCGTCGGCAGGTTAGTCTTGGCTTTCCCAGCTTTCGACATGACGTATCCTTAGACTCTTATGTTAGTTACTCATACAGGTAGGGATTTCAGAGTATGCGAATTGATTAGTCAAAACGTGTGCTGCTTTTCCAAATAAAATTACCAAACTTGGATAAATAATTTACGAATCTGAGAATAGGCTGTTGTCGACAACGTTCAATGACCCTTCACAGGGGTTATCATATTCGTAAGTAATAATGATAGTTAACGTCATTATTTTTAGACAACCTAATTTGACAGGAAATAGTTGAAATGAAGGAAAAAATTACTTAAGATCAAGAAACAAAATATTTAGCTTTTTATTTAATAAGTTCTCACCTAATGTAACCTGTGATACTTATTTCTTCAGGTTCTTGTCAGGCGTTGCCATGGGTCTGGCGACGGTGTCTGTGAGGATATACTTGGCTGAAATCTCCGACACAGAGATCAGAGGAGCGGCTGGTATGATAGCCTCGGTGATGCTTGAGTTGGGTGGTCTAGCCACTATCTGCTTGAGTATGGTGCTGCCATGGTACCATCTTGCTTTCGTAGTCATTGCAATCCTTCTCACCTTTTGCATTTTAATTGCACCATGCCTGCCTGAGAGCCCTACTTACCTGGCCATCAACAACAAAGATGAAGAGGCACACAAAGTTTTGGTGAATCTGAGGGGTCATTACATCGACGTGGACAAAGAAATCGCCCTCCTAAAGGAGCAGAATAAGCAGGTTGAGGGCCGCACTAACTGGGATCCTCTCCTCAAGCCCTTTGTTCTGAAACGTATCTTAATTGTCACGGGCATCTTCTGCATATCTAACTTCTGCGGCACCGAAGTCATCCGAGCCAATGTGACAAGGATGCTGCAGACGACAGGAATGGCTCTAAACAAGGACATTAGCACCATTTTGGTATTCGTCTTGTCCCTGTGCGGTAATTTAATCATGGTGATGACTATTGATCGCTTGGGACGCCGACGGTGTTTAGTAATATCTCTAGCGTTGCTGGTGCTTGCTTATACCGTCCTGGGTTTTACCATCTACCTCACACATCAGCCCGATCATGTCGGTGATAAAGGTGTGGAGTTCTCGCAGGATGCTGCACACAGGTAAATACTGTTACTCGTATTATTGTTACACTCTTGAAAGACATAAAATGAAGGGAGATTATTGTAGTACAAGCTGATGACGTGTATAATCAAATATAAATAGGGTGCTGATGATATCGAATACAGAAATAATCCTAAACAAATAGTTTAAATCTGATACCCGTGCTTGAAACAGAATATAGAGAAGTAACGGTGTAATTGTAAGAATGGAACAATTTGCCAAGTAGTCATCAAAACTATAGCGTCGGGAAG